>NW_006434840.1:60990-68321 GCF_000325575.1 Pteropus alecto
AATAATTTTCTGTGACTTGATGCTCTGTGGTCTCATCCTCACAGACTGCCAGGTCAGTAGTACTGCCCTCTTGGCCTGAGAAAGTCCCATTAGCCTAGACCTCTGCATCCATGGCTCTGCTCTTAAAATTTTTCTTCTTTTATTACATCAAATTTCTGTCCCTTTTATTCCAGGTACGTAGTGTTTCTGCTGGTATAAAAGTTTTATCAACTCAGTTGATCTATTCATTCACAAGTACCAGGAACTAGGACTTCAAAGTATCTTTTGTGGGGACAATATTCAACCCATAACACTTGGGTATTCACAAAGAGATGCATGTATATCTGTGCATCTTAGAACATCTAAAGATTTTTTGGAGATCAATATATACTTATGGTGTGATCTCCCTTGCTAACTCTTCAAACCAAAAGGCATTTGAACTTGGAAAAAATTGACAATAATAAAAATACATCCATATATCTTTTTTCAAAATAAACATTTTAACATATTTCTATTTAGTTCAGAACTCAAATAAGAAATATTTAAATGTTACAGATACAACTAAAACTCCACTCTCCCTATCCATTTCCTTTATCTGCCTATCAAGAGGTAATCACTATCCTAAAATTTTATCATTCTCATTCATATGTATTTGTAGTTTCATTACATATTAATATGTCCACAAATGATATATAATATTATTTTAAGTGTTTTCAACCTTTACATAAAATGGTATCATACTATACTTATCCTGTTGCAACTTGTTTTTACTCAAAATAGGATCTGTGACTTATCCCTGTTTTATACATATGAATCTGGTTCTTTAAACTGCTTGATAGTATTCCACGCAATGAATATATTTTGTTTATTTGTCCATCTTCTGAGGACCATTGGGTTATTTCCCTCCAAATCTCTCTCTCTCTCTCTCTCTCCCTCTCCCTCTCCCTCTCCCTCTCCCTCTCCCTCCCTCCATTTGTTAATTGGACTTTTTCTGTAACAAACATGTGTCCCTTCATTCCCGTATATTTACTTATTCAATAATTTATGTATATCAGTGTGGACTCATGGAGGTTTGTCTTTATCTTTGGGTTACAATCCTATATTATTGTTATTTACTTTGTTGCTCAAATTGTTCCAGCTTTGGCCATTAAGAACTCTTTTAGGTTGGCTCCTGTGTCCTTTTGACATACCACCATCCATTTTATAGTAGACTGCTATTTTTTTAAAATTCTGTTTATGCTATTTTATTTTTTAAAGGTTTAAATTTTGATTGAGTCAAATGGATCAATTTTTCTGTGGTTTGTGCCTTATTCTATATATTATTGAAGACACCTTTCCTCACTCCAATTTGCCTTATTTTAATGAAATCCCTTGTGTCTTCTAAAAGTTTTACAGTTTTGCTTCTAATACTTAGGACTTTAATGCACCTGCAGTTTATTTCTGCATGGCTATATGGTTGTCCAGTCACCATTTAAAAAAAAAATAATCAGTCCCTTGCTAGTCTTTATACTCAACTAAGAGGGTCCAGTCTTCTCAGAACAAATAATATTTTCTCAAAAGTGATTTGCTCTCTCTACCTAGATACATAATGTTGTGAAAGCCTCCCTCACTTAAATAAAGCTCTGTTTCTCTATGGCAATAATAGAGAAAATTGCAAACAAGGATGGTATCCCTTTTCTGTTTTTTAAAATGATCAGCTATTAAATGACTAGTTTAAGGGGAAGTAATGTAACAGCCATGATCCAGTGACCTTATAAAGTCTTTGAATAATATTTTGATAAGCAGCTATTCCTCCTACCCCACCCCC
Organism: Pteropus alecto; assembly: GCF_000325575.1. Classification (NCBI taxonomy): domain Eukaryota; kingdom Metazoa; phylum Chordata; class Mammalia; order Chiroptera; family Pteropodidae; genus Pteropus; species Pteropus alecto. The sequence goes on from NW_006434840.1 coordinate 62,777, forward strand.
AAACTTTGAATTTCTAGTGGTTCTGTTGAAAATTTTAAAATTTTTAGCAATTGCTTTTATGCAACACAATTTTCTGTTTGCACTAAGTATATCTGCATGTATGTATAGAATTTTGCTTTCCCATAGTTTCCTCTGTCTTAAGGACAGAAGAGGAGAAAAATTGATAGCTATGACTTGCCTGTGCCTACCTTCTAAAGTGGAATTCTGTTCTCCTTTTTTATTTTTAAATTTATTGGGGTGACACTGGTTAATAAAATTATATGAGTTTCAAATATAAAATACTATAATACATCATCTGTATGTTGCATTGTGTGCTCATCATCCAAAGTTTAGTCTCCTTCCGCCACCATATATTTGACCCCCTTTACCCTCTTCACCCTCTCCCTACCCCCTTTCCCTCTAGTAACCTCCATATTTTTGTATGTCAGTGAGTTTTTTTATTTGTTTGTTTTGTTTGTTCATTTGTTGCTTTCTGTTTTATATCTTACATATGAATGAACTGATATGATTCTTATTCTTTTCCATCTGACTTATTTTGCTTAGCATAATACTCTCAAAATCTATCCATGTTGTCACAAATGGTAATATTTCATCTTTTCTTACACCTGAGTATTATTCCATTATATATATGTACCACATATTTATCCAATCATCCATCGAAGGACACTTGGATTATTTTCATGTCTTGGCTACCATGAATAATGCTGTAATGAATGTAGGTGTACATATATCTTTATGAATAAATATTTTAAAATTTTTTGAGTAGATACACAGAAGAGGGGTTTCTGATTCACATGGTAGCTCTATTCTTAATTTTCTGAGGAACCTCCATACTGTTTTCCATATTTGCTGTACCATTTTACATTCCCACCAGCAGTGTATGATGGTTCCCTTTTCTTCACATTCTCTTCAAAACTTATTACTTGTCTTATTGATAATAGCCATTCTAACAGGTGTGAGGTGGCATCTCATTATGGTTTTGATTTGCATTTCTCTTATAACTAGTAAAGTTGAGCATCTTTTCACATACCTGTTGTTATCTGTATGTTTTCCTTGGGAAGGTGTCTATTCAGGTTTTCTACACAGTTTTTGTTATTGTTGCTGTTGCTGAGTTGTATGAGTTCTTTATATATTTTGGATATTAGATCCTTATTGGAGGTATCATCTGTGATTTGATTCATTACTTTTTTGTTTTGTTGATGGTATCTTTTGCTGTGCAGAAGCTTTTTTTGTTTGATATGGTTCCATTTGTTTGTTTTCCTTCCTCACCTGTGGGGTCAAGTTCACAAGAACCCCTCTGAAATGAACAACCATAGCTTTAGTGCATACGTTTTCTTCTATGTATTTTATTTTTGGGTATTATATTCAGATATTTAATCAATTTTGAGTTAATTTTTTTTGCGTACACATCAGATATAGCAGTCTAGTTTCATTCTTTTGCATGTAGCTTTCCAGTTTCCTCAATACCATTTATTGAAGAGAATTCCCTTTCTCCAATGTGTTTTGCCACCTTCATCAAATATTAGTTGCCCGTATACATGTGGGTTTATTTTCTGCACTTTCAATTCTATTCCATTGTTCTTGTGTCTGTTTTTCTGCCAATACCATGCTGTTTTGATTACTAGAGCTTTGTAGTATAGTTTGAATTCAGGGACTGTGATACCTCCAGCTTTGTTCTTTTTTCTCAGGACTCCTTTCTCTATTTGGGGACTTTTGTGATTCCATACAAATTTGAGGGCTTTTTTTTTTCCAAGTTCTTTGAAAAATGCAGTTGGGATTTAGATGGGTATTGCATTAAATCTATATATTGGTTTAGGTAATATGGCCATTTTGACAATGTTAATTCTTCCAGTCTATTAACATGGAATACCTTTCCATTTCTTTGTGTCTTCTTTAATTTCTTTCATAGTTTGCAGTGTACAAGTCACTCACTTCTTTTGTTAAGTTTATTCCAATTTTTTTTTATCCTTTTGGTTGCAATTGTAAATGGGTTTGTTTTCTTTATTTTTCTGTCTGGTATTTCATTGTTAGTATATAGGAACAAAATGGATTTTTGTATATTGATTTTGCATATTGCAACTTTACTATATTTGTTTATTGTTTCTAATAGTCTTTTGATGGAATCTTTAGGATTTTCTATATAGAGAATCATGTCACCTGCAAATAGTGATGGTTTTACTTCTTCCTTACCAATTTTAATTTCTTTTATTTCTTTTTCTTGCCTGATTGCTCTGGCTAGGACTTCCACTGCTATGTTAAAACACAGTGGTGAGAGTGAATATCTTTGTCTTTTTCCTGATATTAAAGGAAAAGCTTTAAGGTTTTTTTTTTTTTTTTTGAGTGTGATATTAGCTGAAGGTTTGTCATATATGATCTTTTATTACGTTGAACTACTTCCCTTTTATACACATTTTATTGAGTGTTATAATCCTAAATGAATGTTGTATCTTGTCAAATGCTTTTTCTGCATCTATTGATAGGATCATATGATTTTTACCTTTTATTTTGTTAATGTGGTATATCCTATAGATTGATTTGTATATATTAAAACATCCTTGCATCCCTAGAATGAACCCTACTCGATCATAACATAAGATCCTTTTAATGTATTGTTGTATTTTATCTGCTAGTACTTTGTTTAGTATCTTTGCATCCATGTTCATGATAGTTACTAGTCTCTAATTTTCTACTTTTGTGTTGGCTTTAGCTGGTTTTGGTATCAAAGTAATATTTGCCTCATAAAATGAGTTAAGAAGTATTCCCTCCTCTTCAAATTTTTGGAAGAGTTTGAGAATGATAGATATTAAATTTTCTCTGGTTGTTTGGTAAAATTCACCAGTGAGGCCATCTGGCCCTGGACTTTTGTGTTTTGTGCGGTTTGTAATTACTGTCTCAATTGTCTTACTAGTTATTGGTGTATATAGGCTTTCAATTAACGGTTCAGTGTAGGAAGGATATGTATTTCCAAGAACTTGTCCATTTCTTCTAGGTTATCTAATATGGAGCTCTACAGCCTTTCATGGTATTCTTGTATAATCCTTTTTTATTTCTGTGTTGTCTGTTGTAACTTTTCTTTCACTTCTGATTTTGATTATTTGAGTCTTTTCTCTTTTATCTTAGTCTAGCCAGAGGTTTGTCAATTTGGTTTATCTTTTCAAAAACAAACAAACAAACAAACAAAAAAACAACTCATTGTTTTATTAACTTTTTCTATTGTCTTTTTTTCTATTTAAATTATTTCTTCTGTAATATTTATTATTTCCTTCTTTCTACTGACTTTGGGCATTGCTCTTATTTTTAGTTCTTTCATATGTAATGTTAGATTGTTTACATATTTTCGTTTCTTTTGGTAGGCTGGTAATTCTGTAAACTTCTTTCTTAGTACCATTTTTGCTGCATCCCCCAAATTTTAATATGTCATATTTTCAATTTCATTTGTTTCTATGTATCTTTTGATCTCTTTTTTTTCTTTTTTGACCCAGTGGTTGTTCAATAACATGCTATTTAATCTCTACTTATTTATGGTTTTTCCAGCTTCTCATAATTAATTTCTAGTTTCATACTGTGTGGTCTAAAATCATGCTTAGTGTGACTTTCAGTCTTCTTAAATTTATTGAGACTATCTTTGTGTTCAAACATATGATCTATCCTTGAGACTGTTTCATGTGCACTTGAGAAGAATATATGTTTTTTTCATTTTTGGATGGAAAGTTCTTTAAATATCGAATATTTCCATTTGGCCTCATAAATTGTTTAAGTTCAATGTTTCCTTATTGGCTTTCTGTTTGCACGATCTAGTCATTGCTGTTAATGGAATATTAAGGTCCCCTACTATCATTGTTTTTTTTTTTTTTTTTTTTGTCATTTTATCCTTGTAGGTCTATCAGTGATTGCTTTATATATTTTGGTGTTCTAAGATCGGGTGCATATATACTGATGTGTTATGTGTTCTTAGTGTATTGTCTCCTTTATCGTTATGAAGTGTCCCTCTTTGTCTCTTGTTACCATTATTATTTTGAAGTCTATTTCATCAGATATAAGTTGGCTACCCCTGCTTTTCTCTGGATGCCATTTGCTTGGAGTATCATCTTCCGCCACTTTATTTTGAGCCTGTTTGTTTTTGTAGCTGAGGTAGGTCTACTGAAGGAACATTTAGTTGAGTCTTGTTTCTTAATCCATTCTGCATTCTATGCCTTTTTTTTTTAGTGAGTTCAGTCTGTTTACATTTAGATTGATTATTGATTATGAGGATTTACTGCAGCCATTTTATCTTTTGTTTTCTGATTGCTCTGTATCTTCATTGTTTCTTTTCCTTTGCATTTCAGTCTGCTGTTTTAGTTTGGTGGTTTTCTATGATTTTTTGCTCCGTTTTTTCTTTTTTTATGTTAAATGTCTCATCTCTAGATTTTTTATATGGTTATCATCAGCTTTTTGTAAAAAAAAAAGTGCTTCATACATACAATATTGCTTTATCTTACAGTTGCATCTTTATTCATCTGTATAATTTCAGTCTTTTTCCTTCTCTCCTTTTATATTTTTGTCGTCACAAATTATCCCTTGTTATGCCATGCATTCTTTTCCAAATTGTAGAAGTTACGGTCTTTTTTAAAAATGCCTTTTGTCCTTTAAACTTTATGTCATAATTTTTAACCCATTTCCCATTTGCTACAACACTCACTGACGGCACTTGCATATGCAGCGTTTACCCTGAGATAACTCTTGGGTTACGGTCCTAACCTTACCTTCAAAGTTTGCCATGAAATATCTCACTTTTATTATCTCACGTCGCTTTAGTTTATCAATAGTCTTTGGAAGCAAATGACATCATTCTATTTATAGCATTCTATTTTTAGTAGTTTGATCACTGAAAATGTCAAATCCTAGAAAACGTAGCAGTTCTACCCATGATATTAAATAAATGCTGGCAGCGAACTGCACTTTTTTCTTTTTTTGAAACAGAAAAAGGGTTAATACCATATTCTAAAATAGAGTTGCAAGTCCTTGATTCTGTTTGTCATCATACTCAAAGTTTTGTGTACTTTCGTCTTTTTGTTTCAAGTAGAAGAGCTCCTTTCAACAATTCTTGTGATGCAGGTCTTGTGGTGGTAAATTCCCTCAGATTTTGTTTGTATGAGAAAACTTTTATTTCTCCTTCATATCTAAAGGGTAATTTTGGTGTATATACTATTCTTGTGTGATAGTTTCTCTTTTTCAATATAGCGAATAACTCATTCCAGTTTCCCCCGGCTTGTCTATTGAAAATTCTTAATAATCTAATGAGGTTTCCTCCCCCTGGTTTAATTGAGAATTCTTTCTTTGCCATTAACTTTTGACAGTTTTATTATAATGTGTCTTAGAGATAATCTTTTTGCATTGACATAATTAAGTGTTCTGTTAGCTTCTTGAATTCAAGAGTCTCTTTCCATACATTTTGGAAGTTCTAATCAACTGTTTGAATAGGTTCTCTGTTTTCTTCTCTGTGTCTGCTCCTTCTGGAATACCCATTAATCTCATGTTACTCATGTAGAGTTTTTTTAAAATTAAT
>NW_006434840.1:73003-83056 GCF_000325575.1 Pteropus alecto
TGTTGCTGGTTTCTTTATTTTGGTTAGTTTTTGTGGGTTTCCCTCTAGTCCTCCTTGTTTTATGTTGGATACTTCGGTTCTAAATCTTTGGCCTGTGGTTATCATTACAAGTATGAAAAGGGTAGTTGTATATATACAGTCCTACCTTATCTCCATTCCCCTTGGTGAATTTGGATCTTTGAATCCTCCCCTTTTCAGTCATTGTCTCCATTTGTCCCTATGTATGCTGAATGTTCATTACTTTCTTGCTATAGCAAATGTCTTCTTGTTTAAGCTTGTAATGCCCTGTTCTTAGTAAGGGTTGTACTCCTCTGCTTCTATTTGCCTGATAGTGACTTTACTCCTAATTATGTTTTTTTTTTTTCATTTTGTTTTATGTGAGCTGACCCCTTTCAGTATTGCTGGTTATGCTGACCTTGTAATGGCTAGCATTACCTCAAATTTTTTTATGTCTGGAAAGGTCTTTATTTCTCCTTCATATCTAAAGGAGAGCTTAGCTGGTTATATTATTCTTGTCTGGTAGTTCCTTTCATTTAATGGTTTGAATATTTGATTTCACTCCTTTCTGGCTTGTAAGGTTTGTGCTGAGAAGTGTGACGACAATCCAATGGGTTTTCCTTAATAGGTTACTGTCTTCTTTTCCCTGGCTGCCCTGAGATTTCTGTCTTTGTCGTTGATTTTTGAGAATTTTAATACAGTGAATCATGGTAAAGGCCTTTTTGGGTTGAGATATTAGGGTGTTCTGTTGACTTCTTGAATTCTAAGCTCCAAGTCATTCCTTAGGTTTGGGGAATTCTCCTCAACTAATTGTCTGAAAATATTTTCTAATCCGTGCTCCTTTTCTTCCCCTTCGAGAATGCTTATTATTCTTGTTTCCTCTCCTGATGGTTTCAGCTAGTTCTTGTGTTTCTCTTTCATTATTTTTCATTCTTCAGTTTGTCTCTTCCTTCTGATTTATTTCTCAATTTCTGTCTTCAATATCACTAATCCTTTTTTCCATTTGGTCGACTCTATTTCACAGGCTTGCTATTTCATTTTTCAACTCTTGCATTGTTTTCTTTATCTCCATAAGTTCTATTCATTTCTTTTTGAGGATTTCAATCTCCTTGCTAAAGATCTCATTCTGCTCATTTAGATGTTTTTTCAGTTCCTGAAATTGTTGATTTGCATAATTTCGGATCTCATTGAATTTTTTCAGAAATACCATCCTGAATTCTCTATCATTTAAGTCACACATTTCTATGTCTGTAAGCTTATTTTCTGGGGAACTTTATCTTTCTTTCTGAACTGCCTTGTCACTTTGGTTGTTCATGGTATTTAATGGACTTTTTTCACATGGGCATTAATTGAAGTGTATTCTGATTTTTTTTTTTCACAAGGAAGTTTTATTATAAAGGTTTCTCTTTAGCCTGTTGCAAAGAATTTTTCTTTTGGTTTCCAGTAGATAACGTCTAAGCCTCTTGGATCCCTGCTTTATATAAAGCCTCAATAATGTCTTTTTTTTTCTTATAGATTTTTAATCACACTCCCTACCCTCAGTCTCAGTTCCTGTCAGTGTTAGTGACAGTTTTGGCAGTGTTTGCTCAGATTCCCCTGGGGCTCCATGGTGTTCGGTCTCAGAGTATATGTGGGAGGGTCCTTCTGGATTGGGGGATGCTGGCTATGGCTTAGACTCGTGTTTTGCAAACGTAGCTGGTAACAATCAACTTTTGTTTCTCTGCTGTCCCCATTCATTTGCTTTCTGCTCTAATGACTTGGTCGTGCCACAAATCGCATGGAGGTCACAGCTGTCCCAGGCAGGGCTGTTCAGGGAACTCGCCACACCTTCTCCCCTCACCCTCCTCCACAGGGAGCTCTGGCTGTAAGAGGCAGCTTCTTTGCTTTTCCCAATCCACTGCCTGACACCCAGGGTTCTGACCTGTGGTAGCTCCTATGCACAGATCCCACATTCAGACGTGCTGCTATGCAGTTAGGTGTTTTTTTTTTTTAGTCGAATTTTAGATTTTCATCTTATTGCTGTTTCAAGGGGAGAGATCTGGTGGTGTCCCTCATTCTACCATGTTTCTGATGTCACTCTCATGTTTTTAGTTCTTTCTCTTCTTCTACCTGGGTCATTTCTAGATTTTATCTTCAAACTTATTACTTCATTCCTCCATGTGGTCTGCGGTGTTTCTCATGCTCTCTAATGCATTCTTCATCTTATTTAATGAGTTCTTCAGCTCCAGAATTTTATTTTTTTAATAGTTTCCATCTCTTTGGCAAAGTACTTTTGTTCATTGATTTTATGCCTGCAGTCATTGAAATGCCTTTCTGCTTTTTCTTTTTTCTTGTTGAGTTTTTTTCATAACTGCAACCTTGAATTCTCTGTCATTTACACAAGTCTTCTGTGTTTTTGAATTTACTTCCTGTAGACTTATTTTTTTCTTTTTGAATACCTTGCTTCCTTGGATATTTATGGAAATTGATGGATTGTGTCTCTATCTGGGCCTTTGAGGTACTGAACTCTTTTCTTTTTTAAGTACTGCTTTGCTGTTAACAATTCAGCAGATAAATAGAGGTCTTTCTGTTTTTCACTTGATAGTGCTATAACAAGTTTTTGTTTTCTTTTACCTGCACTACTGGCACCTCTAGGATATTGGTAGGATGGTGTCACCTTGCTCATGAGAAATGCCCCATTTCCCCATAGTGGTATACATACCCTCTGTGTCTGGATTCTCTTGATTTCAGGGTACCACTACTGTGGTAGGATGTTGCAGCACATGGGGCTCCAGCTGTGAGAGTTCCTGGTCTTCCTCCTTGTAACCAGAGGCTTCCAGCCATGCTGTGCAATCTGACATATCTCTGCTGCCTCTACTGGATTCTGCCTCTGCCAGGTTCTTCTGTGAGGGATGGGATTGAAAGGGGCGAGTGGAGTTGGGTTCATGAGTATGCCTCTTTGTCTCCTTACTAGTAATGGAGGTTATTGTTCCATGGCTGCTACACTGCTGTGCTGCATCTTTGCCCCTATCACTGGGTTTCGCTGCAATGGACAGTGTCTACTTAGGCCAATATGTTGCTTCTGCCCCTTAGGCCCTCTGGGCTGCTCTGTGAAGGTTAGGAGCCCAAATCCTCCACTCTTCTTTCATCAACTGTGGCCATAATGGGTACTGGACTATGTATGTGGCTTCCATCTCTGTCCTACCCCCGCATCCTTCCTCACCTGTTTGTTCTGATACACCCACTTTCAGACATCTCAATGCATGGATCCACCAGATGTGTTTCTGTGTTGAGCAGGGGATCCTTTGTTGAAATAAAGTTGTCTGACTTATTGTTACTTTAAGAAGAGAAACAAAATGATCTCTCACTCTGCCATGATGCTAATGTCACTACCACATCTTTAAGTGTGCTTATATAAGTGTGCTTATATAAGTGTGCAGAGATGTTTTTTACTCAATTGAAACATCCTGGTGGACTAGTGAGAACTGAAATGGACTAAGAGTGATGGCACCAAAATGGTATCATAAGAGACACTAATCTCCATCTCCCCACAAATATCAATAATTAGATAGATGTCCTTGAATAAAACAGCTCTGGAAGAGATCTGGAGTCCATTTAAGAAACTCCAGCAACACAGTGGAACAAAAAACTGGAGAATGGTCTCATAAAAAATGGAAGGAAAGCAGCTTGATTTTGCCTGCATCATCCCATCTCCCTGGCCAGCACTGCTCAGTGCCAAGAGGTAACTCCCCAGCTAGAAAGAGTGCCCTTGACTGGGAAAGGGAGAGGTGACAAGTGACCAATTTCCACAGGTTTGGGGGGCAATGCACAAAATACCCACTTCATTTTCACCCCACTTAGAGACCAGGAAAGGTGAGATGTATAGAGAAGGGTAAGAACAAGAAAGAAAATCAGAGGCTACCAATAATAACAACATAATAGTTGCAGATAACCCCAGCAACTTTCTACACTAATGAAACCAATGGCCAGTATAACCATCATGGATGCTCTGCAGATTTTACTGGATTTTTGCACCACAAATGTTTGCACTAGCAGACACCAGCTACTTGAGTCACTCCTGGCTCTTTCCTCCACCTGCTAGAGCTGGGACCCACACTGACAGCCAGCCCAGGCCTCTGCATCTGTGCAAGGTCAAGACTACCACCTAGATCTCTGAAAATGTCCCTCACTGACATGCACACACTTAAGGGTAGCCCCTCTAGCTGTGCACCTGCATGCGCCTGGCCTGACTCCCAACACTGACCTCCACTGCCATGTACCCGTGGTGAGACTTAGCAGTCACAGTAGACTGAGGTGACATCTAGTGTTCTGGCAGCTCTATTTGCACCCAAAGTTGTATCCAGCCCTTGCATCCTGTCCTGGCGCCCACCACTATGTGTGTGTGTCTGTAACTGGCCCCTGCCACTACAAAGACACTTGTAGCTGGCTCCACATTCAATTGTGCATACCACCAGCTCTGGCAACCACTGCTGCCTCATGTGGTCTTAGGCACTGGACCTGGAGATGCCACATATCCCTGAGCTTGGCACCTTGTGCCACTTGACCTGGATTCATAGCTTGCTCCAGTTTGCTCCTACCTTCAGGTAAAGGTCTTTCCTTACCAATGTCAGTCGACAAGGTCTGGAAAAGGTGACTGCTTCTTCAAATGTGCAGATACTTATTTAAGACTACAGGAATCAGGAAGAATCAGGGAAACATGACACCACCAAAAAAAAAAAAAAAAAGAAAAAACACAGGAAACTTCCTGTAACTGATCCCAAAGAAATAGATATCCATGAATTGCTTGACGAATAAATCAAAATAATTATTATAAAGATGTCAGAGAGCTGTTAAAAAACATAGATAAACATGTAAAAAATTAGGAAATGATACAAAAACAAAATGATAAGTTCAACAAAGAGATAGTAAACATGAAAAGAACAAAACAATAATTTTGCAGTCAAACAATGTAATGACTGAAGAATTCAATAGAGAGCTTCAATAACAGACTTGACCAAACAGAAGACAGAATAAATGAGCTCAAAGACAGATCAACTGAAATTATCTAATCAGAGGAGAAAAAAGAATGAAAAGTAATGATAAAATGGATTGATTCAGAATTACTCAAACTTGTCTAGAAACATTTTGTCACTTGCTACTGTTGTAGAGAGTGTTTAAACATTTAACAGAGAATAGGAATAGATGAGGTTTCTGTCAACTCAGATTATATCATTAGGTGCAATCATGGAAAAGAGATGTGGTGGGAGGTGTGAGTGAAGGCCATTTATATGTTGTGCATTTCCTTTGAAGAATATTGAATACATTGTGTTTTGTCATTTATAAAAAATTCCATGGATTAACAAAAAATAAGGTAAATAAGTATTTGCTGAAAGGCATTCTGGTGAGTACTATTCAATTATTCATTGAATACATATTTATTACCACTAACTGTATGCCAGATACTGAAGTAGATGCTGGAGTACTACATGAACAAAATATATTTTGTCTATATCACTTTGGAACTTACAGTCTAGTAGGCAGAGACAGGCAACAAAAAATACATAGAAAATTAATAAAAAAACAGGACAATACAAACTGTAAAATGTATTATGAAGGAAATTAAGAGGTAATGAAAAAAATAATTAGAGGGAGTCACTTAGGATGATCAAGTTTCTTTGAAGAGATTGCATTTGGGATGATATCTGAAAGATAAGAATGAACCAACAAAGACAAAAGATAAGTGAATAATAATCCAGGCAGAGGAATAAGTTCAAGACCCCAAGGAGAGAATGAATTTGTCATGTTGGAGGATCTAAGTGTGGTAGAGTATAGTGAATGAGAGGATGAGTAAGTGAAGAGATCTGAAAGATAGGCAGGGTCTTTTAAAGAATAAGGATGTTCAAACAAAATTTGTATTTATTAATATATTTTCATTTATTATTTTTAATCTCTTGTTCTCCCACCTGTTAGGAGTTTTTTTTTTTTTTGGTTTGTTTGTTTGTTTGTTTGTTTTTATAAGTATCACACATAGCCTTGAATAAGCCTATGTCCATTCATGGTTGGGCAAATGCAATTTTAGCTTGTGTGCTAGCTAAAGCTGACCTGGATTTTGTTTTTTGAGTTGGTCAGCTTTTTTTTTTAATTGACATTTAATATATTAGTTTCAGATGTACAGCATAGTGGGCTGTAAAGTACAACAGAAGGAATATAGTCGATAATATTATAATAACCTGGATTTTATTGAGAGGTCTAGGAAAGCCATTGAGAAGTTTAAAGCCAAGGAGAAACATTATTTGATTTATGTTTTAAGAAGATTCTTTAGGCTACCGGGTGGGGTTGAGACTGTAAGAGACAAGGATAGAGGCAGGGAGACCAGTTATAAGGGAGGCCTACCAGTCCAGGAGTCTCTTTTTTTTCTAGCTTTGTTGAAATATAACTTACATATAGCATCATATAAGTTTAAGGTGTACAACATAATGATTTGATGTATGTATATATTGTGAAATAATTACCATAATAAGGTTAATTAACACATCCGTCACCTTATATAGTTACTTTTTTTTTGCATATGGGGTGACAGGTTTTAAGATTTACTCTCTTAATAACTTCCAAGTATATGATACGGTATCGTTAACTATTATCACCATGTTGTATGTTACATCACCATAAATTAGTCGTAACTCGAAGTGTATATCCTTTGACCACCTTCACCTATTTCCCCCTTAGCCCCAACCCCTGGCAACCACTAATTTATTCTCTATTTCTATGATATCATTTTTTTTAAGATTCCACATATAAGTGAGATCATACAGTGTTTGTCTTCCTCTGTCTGACATTTCACTTAGCATAGGGTCCTCATGGTCCATCTATGTTACTGCAAATGGAAGGGTTTCCTTTTTTGTGGCTGAAACACACACACACACACACACACACACACACAATCATATACAATATGGGAAAGGAGAATTCCACCCTATTCCAGAGATTGTTATTTGTGCCAGATTGGCTGTTTTGTTAGTCTCCATTATAATTGTGGGCTATTCTCCATTCAGAGATGCTGATGATCTGACAGCTGTAATGATTAAAGAAACAAAAGTATTCTAACTTTCTCTTTCTCTGTATGCTTCCATTCTTACTTTGCTTTGATTTACCCTCGGTCTCATAGAAGTACCGTTTTAACTTTGTAGATTATTTTACTATTACTCTTTTAACCATGACAAATACAGGGAACATTCTCCAATATTTTAATTTGAAAGATCTTGCCACCACATTTTCTTATTCCTTTTTACAGATATGTGTACAAGTTGTTTCTTTTTAACTTGCGACATTAAATGTGGTAGAGATTGCAATTTAAGAAACTGGTAACCTACTTGAAAATCTTACTTTTACTGGTTACTTTCTGTCCAAGAAGCTCTTTAGGAGGAATGTATTTTAGGAAACACTTTATCAATGTCTTTTTGCTATTGAAAAATTTATTTCTTATAGCTTTATTGAAGTAAAACTTACATACCATAAAATGCACCCATTTTAAGCTTATAGTCTAATGGGCTTGGGTAAAGGTAGTTACCAACCAATAGTCAAATTTTAGAACACCTTTATTATCGTAAAACTTTCCATTGGGGAGTCCATAGGCCTTTTTTTTGTTGTTTGTTTTGTTTTGTTTTGTTTTACTCTTTTCAGAGGAAACCTACCTGCATTCATAGAAACAACCTGAGTATTTATTATTATAAAGCATATACTTAGGTTTAGCTGACATAGCTTCACTGTAACATTTGTTTTAGTTCTGTATTTTGTCTCATAGTTTAATAGTGGAGATAGTCAGGAAAACAAATACTAGCATTTAAGTATTATAGGTTCCAGATGATTAACACCTTCATTATGGTTGTAATAAGGCTACAAATAAAGCAATGATATGTCTACTGAGGCAAAGAATAGGATGACATAAGGAATGTTTGACTTGTCTTGAAAAATTGGATTTGGGTAGGCTGCAGATTGGAATACTGTAGATAGATGACACTTTATGAATAAAAATATAGAATAATGAAATAACTTAACCTGCTTCAAGGCCTTGTAAGCAGTTCCACGAGGCCGGGCCATAGATGGCAAGAGAGAGATGGAGTGAAATATAAGAAGGGGACCAAATTACAGAGGACTGTGTATGTTTTAATTGGGAGTTTTTATCTTTATAGGTAGTAGACGGTCATTGATGAGTTTAAAGCAATTGATATGTCTAACTTTAATAAGATTAGGCTTTATGGAACAGCTATATGGAAGCTGGATGGGAAGAACTGAGGATGTCATCAGGAAGATTAGTTAGGAAATCACTGCTGTGGTCCAGGAAGAGATGGCTTCTAAATGAGAGCAGCAGCTGTAGAAGTGGAGAAGAGTTGGGTTTGAGAGATATATTGAGATCGATTCAACAGGATTTGATGAGATTGGACGTGGAAGATGAGGGAAAGTAAAGTTAAGAATGACTCTTAGATTTTTGACTGTGTGGATATGGCAGTCATTCACTGAGATGGGGACACCATGAAAGAGTTGGCTCTGTGATGTGTCTGAGGCAATATTCATCAGTTGAGAAATAGTAGATGCCAACAGAAGTGGTTACTCATAGCTTTGGGGAGTGCCAGGGAAGAAAGGATTCTAAGGTGAAAGTAAGTATACTACTGAAATGGCTAATCAGATGCCAGGAGGGAGGCAAGTGAGCCTTCCATTGGGCTGATTAATTTTGAGAACTAGGATGTGCTGAGGGACTGGAAATCAGTATAAGTAGTAAAAGCTGGTTCAGTGGCAGAGGTCAAGAAGCAGAAGGATAGGACCATGTAGTAAGAATAGTTTCAGTGAATGAAAAGAGAAACTAGCATTTGTTAAGTCCTTTGTTATGTCAGGTGCCACCTGTGTTATCTGAATAAGACAGATATTAACTTCTCTGAGCCTAGGTAATAAATCTCTTAAGTGTGGGCACAATCGAATCACCCGCCCATTGGTAACCACTAGTCTATTGTACATGTCCATGAATCTCTGTGTGTTTGTCCTGTTCGTTTCTTGATTTAAGGTTTATATCGCACATGTAAGTGATATCACGTGATTTTCAACTTCTTCTGTCTGGCTTATTTCGCTTAGCATGATGATCTCGAGGTCCATCCATGTTGTTGGAAATGGCAGTATTTCATTTCTTCTTATGTCTGAGTAATATTCCATTGTATATATGTACCACCACTTCTTTAGCTAATCATCTATAGTAGAATACTTAGGTTGCTTCCATGTCCTGGCCACTGTGAATAATGTCGCTATAGACATTGGTGTGCAGATATCTTTTCGGATATGGGTTTTCAAGGCTTTGGGATAAATACCAAGTAGAGGGATTGCTGGATCATATGGTAGATCAATTCTTAGATTTTGAGGAACCTCCATACTGTTTTCCATAGTATTTGTACCAATTTGCAGTCCCACCAACAGTGTATGAGGAGAGAAGTGTCAGGTCCTCTGCCCATTTATTAATTGGATCATTTGTGTTTTTTGTTGTTATTGAGTTATATGAGTTATTTGTATATTTTGGATATTAAATTAAATCCAGAGGCATTGCTTGCAAATATATTTTCCCATTCGGATGGTTGTCTCTCTACCTTGTTGACTTTTGCTGAGCAGAAGCTTTTTAGTTTGATATAATCCCATTTATTTATTTTAGCTTTTACTTCCCTTGCCTTTGAGGTCAAATTCATAAAATCCTCTTTCAGTTCAAGGTACTTGAGTTTAGTTCCCATGTTTTCTTCTATGCATTTTATTGTTTCAGGTCTTATACTCAGGTCCTTAATCCATTTTGAGTTAATTTTGGTGTGTGGTGATAGACAACAGTCTAGTTTCATTCTTTTGCAGGTGGCTTCCAGTTTTCCCAGCACCATTTATTGAAGAGGCTTTCCTTTCTCCACTGTATGTTTTTGGCTGTTTTCTCAAAAATTATTTGCCATATCAATATGGGTTTAATTCTGGACTCTCGATTCTGTTCCACTGATCCATGTGTCTGTTTCGCTGCCACTACCATGCTGTTTTGATTACCGTCACTTTGTAGTAGAATTT
>NW_006434840.1:84449-85977 GCF_000325575.1 Pteropus alecto
AAGTATATCTATTGACCTTTCAACTCATTTAGAAAAAAATTCTAATCATTTAACACTTGCAACAGCCAAACCCTGTACACTTTTCTGATCTCATTGTCTCTCACTCTCTACTATCCACTTCCTTCAGTCACACTGGTTTTACTGATGTCCTCAGTATACCAAATTATTTTTTCTCAGGACTTTTCATTTGTTTAATCAGAGTGGCCTTTCTAATCACTTGTATTAGTTAGGGTTCTTCAAAGAAATGAAACAGAACCAATAGGATACACACACACATACACACACATACATACATACATACATACATACATACATACATACATACAGTTGTCCATTTTCTTCTGTGTGTGATTTATTTCCATTCTCCTTTGTGAATTTGGATCTTTGAATCCTCCTCTTTTCAGTAATTGTTATCTGAATTTGTCCCTATGTATGCTGAACATTCATTACTTTCTTGCTATAGCAAATCTCTTCTTTGCTATAATGCCCTGTTTTTAGTAAGGGTTGTACTCCTCTGTTTCTATTTGCCTGATAGTCACTTTACTCCTAATTATGTTTTCTTTTGGTCATTTTGTTTTAGGTGAGCTGACCGCTTTCAGTTCTTGTAGGTGATCTTACTCCTTTCAGTATTTCCTGTAGTGCAGGCCATGTAGTGGAGAATTCCTTCAATTTTTGTATGTCTGGAATGTCTTTATTTATCCTTCATATCTAAAGGAGAACTTAGCTGGATACAATATTTTAGGCTGGTATTGTCTTTCACTTAATACTTTGAATATTTGATTCCACTCCTTCCAGGCTTATAAAGTGTGTGCTGAGAAGTCCGACAATAGTCTAATGGATTTTTCTACATAGGTTACCGTCTTCTTCTCCCTAGTTACTTTGAGAATTCTGTCTTTTTCGTTGATTTTTTGATAACTTTAATACAATGTGTCTTGGAGAAGAACTTTATGGGGTGAGATAATTGGGAGTTCTGTTGACTTCTCGAATTTCAAGCTCCAGCTCATTCCTTGGATTTGGGAAATTTTTGTCAACTATTTGTCTGAAAATGTTTTCTAATCCCTGCTCCTTTTCTTACCCTTTCAGAATGCCCATTATTCTTACATTTCCCGTCCTGATGGTATCTGCTAGTTCTTGTATTTCTCTTTCATTATTTTTCATTCTTCAGTTTCTCTCTTCCTCCTTCTGATTTACTTCTAGATTTCTGTCTTTGATATCACTGATCCTTTCCTCCATTCGGTCGACTCTATTTCCCAAGCTTGCTCTTTCATTTTTCAACTCTTGCACTGTTTTTTTTTTTTTTTAGAAGTTCTATTTGGTTGTTTTTGAGGGTTTCAATCCTCTTGATTTGCTCATCTAGCTGTTTTTGCAATTTCTGAAATTGTTGATATGACTTGTTTCAGAACTGACTGAGTTTTTTCAGAAGTACCATCCTGAATTCTCTGTCACGTAAGTCACATATTTCTATGTCTGTAAGCTCATTTTCTGGAGATATTTCTTTCTTTCTGAGATGCTTTTTCAGCTTGGATGT
>NW_006434840.1:86663-90961 GCF_000325575.1 Pteropus alecto
ATTTATTTCTAGCTTTCCCTCTTCTGTATCACTGATCCTTATCTCCATTTGGTTGACTCTATTTCCTAAGCTTGCTCTTTCATTCTTTATCTCTTTTAGTGTGTTTTTCATCTCCAGCAGTTCTATTTGGTTCTTTTTGATGGTTTCAATCTCCTTTCTAAAAAATTCATTGTGCTGATCTAGTTGTTTTTTCAACTCCTGGAATTGTTGATATGAATTATTTTAAATTCACTGAATTTTTTCAGAAGTACAATCCTGAATTATATGTCATTTAAGTCACATATTTTATGTCTGTAAGCTTATTTTCTGGAGATTTTTCTTTTTCTTTCTGAGATGCCTTTTCACCTTGGTTATTCATGGTGTTTAATGGACTATTTCTCTACTTGGGCATTAATGGAAATGCATTTTGCTTTTTCTCCAGAAAGAATATTTATTATATAAAGTTCTCTCTTTAGCCTGTTGCAAAGAAGGCGCTTTTCTTTTGGTTTCCAGTAGCTGGTGTCTAAGCCTCTTGGATCCCTGCTTTATATAAAGTCTTAGTAATGCCTCTTTATTTTCTCGTAGATATCTAATTACTCTTGCTACCCTCATTCTCAGTCCCTGTCAGTGTCAGCGACAGTTTCGATAGCGTTTGCTCTGATTCTCCAGGGACTCTTCACTTTTCAGACTTGGAGGACATGTGAGGATCAGTCTTCTGGATTGGGGGTTGGGGGCTGCAGCTCAGCCTCAGTTTTGCAACCGTGGCTGATAAAAATCAACTCTGCCATCCCGCTTCTCTGCTTTCTGCCCTGATGACTGCGCCTTGAGGCTAGCTGCATGGAGCTCACAGCTGTCCCAGGCAGTGCCGTTCAGGAAATTTCCCGCACCTTCTCCCCCTGACACTCCCATAGGGAGCTCAGGTGGCTGGGAGAGGCAGCTTCCCTATTTCTCACAGTCCACCACCCAACACCAGGGGTTCTGACCTGTTGTAGTTCTTATGTGCAGATCCCATGCTCAGACATGCTGGTGTGCAGTTTGGGTGTTTTTTGTTGAATTTTAGATGTTCCGCTTATTGTTGTTTCAAAGGGAATGATCTGGAGATGTCTCTCACTCCGCCATGTTTCTCCAGACTTCTTCATACTTTGTTTATCCAATTGTCTGTTGATGGGCATTTAGGTTGCTTCTATATCTTGAGTATTGTAAATTTTGCTGCCACGAATATTGAGGTGCATAGATCTTTACAAATTATTGTTTTGGCTTTCTTTTAATAAATACCCAGAAGTACAATTGTTGGGTCCAAAGATATATCCATTTTTAATTTTTTGAGAAACCTCCAGACTGTTTTCCGTAGCAGCTGTACCAATTTTCTATCCCACCAACGATGTATGAGGGTTCCCTTTTCTCCGTATCCTCACCAACACTAGTTAATCTTTGATTTACTGATGATAACTGTTCTGACAGGTGTGAGGCGACATCTCATTATGGTTTTAAGTTGCATTTCTCTGATGACTAGTGAACTTGAGCATCTTTTCATATGTCTATTGGCCATCTGTATTTCCTCTTTTGAGAAGTATCCGTTCAGATCTTCTACCCATTTTTTAATTGGATTGGTTGTTTTTGTTTTTGTTTTTGTTTTTTTGTATCATTAGCAAATATCTTCTCCCAAACTGTTGGTTGTCTTTTTGTTTTGTTGATGGTTTCCTTTGATGTAGTCCCATTTGTTAATTTTTGTTTTGTTTCCCTTGCCCAAGGAGATATATCCGAAAAGAAATTCCTGTTAGTAATATCAGAGAGTTTACTGCCTATGCTTTCTTCTAGAAGTTTTATGGTTTTGGGTCTTAACATTTAAATCTTTAATCCATTTTTAGTACATTTTTGTATATGTTGTAAGAAGGTGGTCCAGCTTCTTTTTTTGCATGTATCTGTTCAATTTTCCCAACACCATTTATAGAAGAGACTGTCTTTATCACATTGTATATTCTTACCTCCTTTGTAATTTATTAAGTGGGAATATAGGTGTGGATTTATTTCTGTGCTCTCTATTGTGTTCCATTGATCAATGTATCTGTTTTTATGCCAGTACCATGCTGTTTTGATTACTGTAGCCTTGTAGTATAGTTTGATATCAGGTAATGTGATACCTTCAACTTTGTTCTTCTTTCTCAAGATTGCCTTGGATATTCGGGGTTTTTTTATGGCTCCATATAAATATTAGGATTATTTGTTCTAGCTCTCTGATAAATACCATTGGTATTTTGATATGGATTGCATTGAATCTATAGATTGCTTTTGTTATTATGTCCATTTTAACGATGTTTATTCTTCCTACCCATGAATACGGTATATGCTTCCATTTATTTGTATCTTCTTCAATTTCCTTTTTCAATGACTTATAATTTTCTGAAAACAGGTCTTTTACCTCCTTGGTTAATTCGATTCCCAGGTATTTTATAGTTTTCAATACAAGTGTAAATGAGATTGTTTTCTTAATTTGTCTTTCTGAAAAAAAAATAAAAAGCTGTTATTACTTTTTAAATCTTTGTCACTTTCCTCTCTTCCTATCGGAGGTCATGAATTCCAATGCTTTTGAGGCCATTCATGCACTTTTGTGAGGTAAATGAGTGAAGTAGGCAGGCAAATACATTATTCGTCTAAAGGAGATAACTTATTCTTGTTGCACTGGGATGAAGTTTCTAGCATTTCCAGATCTTATTTTTCAAGTTAATATGAAAATCTATGTTATTGTACATAAATAACTCCAAATATGGATACTCATTATTATTTTTTAAAATATTTGGACAAACAAATCAAAACAAAACAAAACAAAAACAAAAACAAAAAACAAACAAAAAAACAACCTAAAATGTCACCCCATTAAATTTAATAAAAACAACCTAAAAACAACCTAAAAGCAATCTAAAAAAACAAAACTACTTTCTGGCTAATGGGCCTCCAGCTTGCAACCTCTGATTGAATGAAATCCAAATTTCTTAAACTTGAATTTGATGTCTTATTTTTTTAGAAAACATTGTTTTCTTCTCTCATAGTGGTATCAATCAAACTTCTTGGTTGCAGACCATTGAAACCAGTCTGTCTGACTTTAGCAGATGAAGAATTTCTAGAAGGGGTACTGAGTAACTGGTAGAATTATTAGGGATCCTGGGGAATCAAATTTAGAAAACAAGCAAAAACCAAGCACTATCGCCATAATTTCACTGTATGAGCCAACTGACATAGATACTGATGTTGTGACCACAGATACTGAATGCCACAGCTGGCACCAATGCCATCTCTGTCAATGGTCCTTGCCATTGGGATTATTACAACTGCTATTTCTTGAAAAATATACACTTTTCTCTTTTTGTTTCATTGCATCATCTCCTCCAGAATCAAATGTCCTGGGCAGGAGAAACCATGTGATTAGCTGGATTCAGGTTATGTACCCATCCATCATGCTTTAGCAGCCTGAGGATGGGTTAAAGTAAGTATCTGCATCCGTGCTCATCCTTTCTTCATTCTCTCTTGTCATGATGGAAGAAGACATTCTTCTTTATATGGCCAATCATTTAGTTGTGCATTAGATCCTACTCCTGCCTTCTTAGAAACCTTACTTTTTCTTTCTTTTATATCTTCAACGTCTCTGTTTCTATAGAAGCTTTTTTATCAGTAAATATACATGCTGTAGTCTCTCCTATCTTAAAAAAATTAAATCACCCCTCTCCCCATTAACGAACTAGTAAATCCATGCATTCTCTTCAGCCATATTTCTCAAAAAGTTGTATACATTCACTGGGTATTGCCTCAGCTCTCATTTACTCAACCTACCAGTCTTGCTTCAGCCCACAACACTCTGCCAAAACTGTCTTTGTAGAGGTTATCAGTGACTTCCTTTTTACTCAGTGGACACATGTCAGTGCTCACTGTCTATTTCTAAATACAATTTGATGGGGTTCATTACTCCTTCCTTCTTAAAACATTAACTAGTGTCCTTAATAGCTTCCTCAATTATATTCTTGCAACTCATTATCCTCATAATAGTCAATAAGATCTTTTCAAATTAGACATCATTATTAACCAATGTCACCCCATTAAATTTAATAAAAAATAAAGAAAACACATTAGACATCAGATCATTTTACCCCTGAATCAGAATCTTTCTTCAAAAACTTCCCATTGCTCTTGGAATGAAGTTCAGACTTTTTACGAAGGCCCATCTAGAAAAGCCCTGAATTTTCAAGGACAGAAAGGAAGGAAGGAGAGGTGAAACAATTTTGAAAATCTATAAACAAATAATGGTTTTCCTTTTAATTATCTCTACC
>NW_006434840.1:91015-110685 GCF_000325575.1 Pteropus alecto
TCCAGCCATAGTTCCTCTTGTAATGGTTTGATGTTCTATGATCCTTTTTCTATCAAGGCCTTTGTACTTAACTGTTCTCTTTGCCTGGTATGCTCTCTATCCAATTCTTCACCTCCTTTTTCTTAATTCCTACTCATCTTTTTTTTTTTTTTTTTAAACTCAAAGATCATGTTGTCACTGAAACTGTCTCTAACCCCTGAACTTGGTCAGGGCTCCCCATGGTTCATTCTCATTGCACTTTGTACTTCTCATTTTTAGCACATATAATATTTTAGTTAATTAGCGTTAATTTTTAGCATCTACCTTCCCCCATTAGACTTGCCTTCCCTGAGAGCAAGGGCTATTTTTGTTTTATTTATCAAAATACTTAAAAATTGTTTGTCCACATGGTTGACATTCAGAAAATACTGGTCAAATCAATTAATAGGTATCCCTAAAGCACTTATAGGTTTTAGTACAGAATAGATACTCAGTAAATACCTGTTGAATGAATGAATGCATAGATGAAGGTATGATGTTCTAAGTTGTTATGCTAGTCCTATAAACTGCACCTTAGTCTAATAACTAATCTTAGTCCTGTTTACTCCCATGACTTTGAAGGGTCCATAAGGCTATCAGTCTAATTCAGAATGGCTTTCTTTTCAGATATCTAGTTTGTGCTTAGACCGATGGGATTCAAAAGAAAGAGAATATTCTTTCTCTGTTTATTGGGGGAATATGAACACTTATGAAACAAAAAAGGACAATCTAAGATGTGTATGATAAACAATATAAAAGCATGGCAGTATGGTATCATTGAAAAAGTCCTGGACAAGAGGATTGAAGACCTCATTTCTAATTAGACATGGTTGATTTTCATCTCTGGCCTATTTTCTCATGCTCTTTTTTTCACTCCTCTTCCTGGTAGCTTATTTTAACAACTTTATAAAACAGATTTATGTTTTGCTATAATTTTGCTTATCATGGGCTTTTACTGTCTCTCCTTTTAACAATCTGTTTTAACCATTTTTTCCTTACTCTTTGTAGCCTGAAAATTATTCTTCGTGACAGGACAAAAAAAAAAAAAAATGAAGTAAAATGGAAGGTGAGGAACAACTTTCCCTATGTCATTTATCAAATTTATACCACTAACCTTGTGCATTTTTTCTACCCATTCCTTGCTTATTTTGCTCTGAATATAACCAAAGCATGGTTTTTCATTACCCATATTATTATTTTTGCATGCCTTGCGTGCATACTGGGCCTTATTCATTTATACTCTTTTGAATTATGGAGGGAGATCAGCTCCAGTTTCTTTTCACAGTAAATGGTAGAGGAAACTATCTGGAGCAGAGATAAAGAAAGAAGAGATAAAGTGATTTGTAGAAAAGACAGTAATACTTATAGAGTAGTTGTAAAAGTTTAAATGTGTCAGTAAATGTCAAGTGTTTGGAATAATGCTTATCACATAATAAATACTTAATAAATGTTGGCTAGTACTCTTTGAATGGTAACTATGATGCTGGTTACATCAGTAAGGGTTCCAGCAGAAAAATAAATGCCACACTCATATTGAGTAATTTGAGGACAGTTCGATAATGGAACTACTTACAAAAATATGAACAAGGGATAGGGAAACCACAAAGGATAATGTAATACTCTGGGAATAATAGTAGTATGTGCTATTAATACCCCTAGGCTTAAAAGGGTACAAGTAGGAAGTGATTCCTGTAACTCAGAATGAGTAGCCGCAGCTATTAGAGTGGGCTGTGATATTTGGTTGAAGGAAGTAGCCAGCTTATAAGCATCTTGCAGGGTAGAAGGTGGGAGAATAAATGTCTCAACCACATTCTACTCTCTCCTTCCAAATTCTTGCTGGTACCTCTAATTGGCTAAACCTCAACCAAAAGCAAGAGAAGAATGGAGCCTGTTGATGGAGTACATATAAGTACATGTAAGTTAGCCTCCTGAGACACAAAGCAGGATGGAGACAGGTGAGAGGTGGATCTTGGATCTGGAAGACAAAACAAAAAATACCACCATAATTATGACATAAGTATTGAAGGTATAATCTTTTAGGTATAGAAGATAAGCTGTAAGGATTTATGGTGTGACGAAAAAGTCACCTGTACAAACATATAGATTTCTGTGAGAAGATATATATTTAAGTGCACACATAAAAGTCACCCACTTTGCCTCAGGGTTTAATTAATGACCCTAACCCAGAACGCAGCTCTGATGGAAGCTTGTATATATACCTATAAAGGTTATACTTATCTTTCTCTAGACATTTTTCAGTCATAATACCTCAGACATGTCTTGAAATTCTCTTTGTACCTTTTTAAAGCGGCAGCTATATTGCTGGTATTTAAGAGATGACTCAGGAAGGAGGTATATAAAAGAGAGAAGGTTGTTTCACCAGCTGGTACTAGAAAAACAACATCAGGCTTAAATAGTCAACCTTGTACACCTCTCTTCCTCCACCACTATCTTTCCTACTATTCCACTCTTCTATCACCAAGGACCGATAATAATTAAGAGGTAAATTGTGCTAGAAGACTTCAGAGAACTCTGATTTGTTAGAAATCAAGGACAGTTTTATGAGCAAAATGAAATGTGAGCTAGGCTTTTAAAAATATGTAAAAACAGTATTTTTGTATTTTCGTATCTCCTTTTATTTTTTATATGATTTAAAAGATAAATGCATAAACAATAATTATACATCTATGTTAATGGGAACACAGTGGATAAACATGTACTTTTCCACATGTATAAAGATATCCTTTGTTGCTGCTGTTGTTATTAATAGTACAACTTATATATTTCAAGAGGACACAAAATTAGCATTTACAATCTTTTAAGATAAACTACTTTTGAATGGGAGCTTGGTCTCTAGTACTTTGAGGTTCACAAGACATATCTAGAAAACTTACTAATGTGAAAAATGAAGACTGCTGAGATCAAATGGGAGAAGGGACTGTGTGTGTGTATTGATTACTATCTGTCCTTCAAACATTGGAAAAGGTTTCATATTTTGTTTATTTAAATATCATTAGGCACAGAAGCTTTTGCAGGACAACTTTGATGATATATGAATTTTGTCATTTTGCTAGCACTGACATGGCTCTCAGGTCCACTACTCTTAGATCTATTAACCCATTTGTTATTCTTGTTATAACTCTTACAAAGTGGAATACTTCTTACAAGAATGAGCTTCATATCCACTCTCTATTTTTAAGACTTTATATTTGATTTTCATAAATTTTTCAAGACTTATATATTGCAATGACATCTTATAATTTTTGTTTGAGATAAGAGCACTTAACATGAGATCTACCCTCCTGTTAATTGTGACAGCATAATGTCCTCAATGTTTACCCATGTTGTCACATATGGCAGGATTTCCTTATATTTTAAGGCTGAATACTGTTCCATGGTATGTATGTATATATATGAAGCATATATATATATATATATGAAAATTTTTTTTATCCATTTATGTACACATGGATGTTTCAGATGGACTTTTAGGTTGTTTCCACACTTTGGCTATTGTGAATATTACTGCAATGAACATGGGATCACATATATCTGTCATCCTGATAGTAATCATTTTGGATAAATAACCAGAGGTGGCATAACTACATCATATGGTAGTTCTATATTTAAGTTTTTGAAGAATCTTCATACTCTTTTCTATACTGGCTACACATAATTACATTCCTACCTTAGGGAATGAAGGGTTCCAGTTTCTCCATATCCTTGCCAAAACTTGTCTTTTTAAAAGACAATAGTCATTCTAACAGATGTAAGGTGATATGTCATTATGCTTTTGATTTGCATTTCCCTGATGATTAGTTATGTTGAACATTGAGTACTTTTTTACATACCTGTTATTCATTTGTATGCCACCTTTGGAGAAATGTTCATTTAAGTGCTTTGCCCATTTAAATTTTTTTTGCTAATGAGTTGAAGCAATTTATTCTATATTTTGTATATTAACCCCTTATCAGATATATGGCTTACACATATTTCTCCCATTCTCTAGATTGCCTCTGTGCTCTGTTAATCATTTTCTCTGCTGAGCAGAAGCTTTTTTAGTTTGATATAGTCTCACTTGTCTAATTTTGCTTTTGTTTCTTGTACTTTTGGTATCACATCCAAGAAATTATTTCCAAGACCGATGTCATAAAGGTTTTCCCCTTAATTTTCTTCAAGGCATTTTGTAGTTTCAGGTATTACATTTAAGTCTTTAATTTTGAGTTGATTTTTGTTTATGGTGTAAGATAAGGGTTCAATTTAATTATTTTGCACATGGATATCCAATTTTCCCAGCATCATGTGTAGAAGAGATTATCTTTTACCCATTGTGTATTTTGGGGGTCCTTGTTGAAGATTAGTTGATTGTATATGCGTGTGTTTATTCCTGTGGTCTCTATTCCATTGTTCTATATGTCTATTGTATGTTAGTACTATACTTTTTTTACAGTTTTTAAAAACAGCTATGGTAAGATTCACATACTATACAAATCATCCATTTTATGTGTATAGTTCAAGGTTTTTAAAAATATATATTCACAGATATGTATAGCTATCACCACAGTCAATTTTAGTACATTTTTATCACCTCAAATAAAAATCTTGTAACCTTAGCCATCACTTCACTACCTTCATCCACCACAGCCCTAAGAAACTACTAATGTACTTTCTGTCTCTATAGATTTGTCTATTTTGTACATTTTATGTAAATGGAAACATATGGTCAGAAGCCCTACAAGCTAAATTTCACCCAGTAACTATTTTGACTCTAAACAAGAGCCTGGCACTGATAAACATCCTGTGGTGGTGAGATGTTGAAATTTCTATTTAAAATAATTAATGGATAGCACTCTTTACCCAGGAGCCAAAAAAAAAAAAAATATCCCTGGAGACTTGATTAAATCCCCTCAAGAGATAACCTTGTTAAACTTAAGTGAGAGAGAGTAATGCTATGTGGGGCTGATTACTATAGACTTTCTCCTTGAAAGTACCCTTACAACAGCCACCAGGAGAGTAGGGCCCATTATATGATAATATGACCAATTCATCAAGAGTATATGACATTCAACAATTGTCCTACTAGCCATATATTCAAGAAAATTGAAAAAATACATATCTACACAAAAGTGTGTACATGAACATTCACAGCAGCATTATTCATAATAGCCAAAAAGTAGAAACAACCCAAATATCCATCAAGTGGTAAATGCATTAACAGAGTATTGTGTATCAATACCATAAAAATATTATTTGGCCATAAAAAGGAAAGAAGTACTGATACACGCTACTTTAGAGATGAACCTTGATATCATGCTAACTGAAAGAAACAAGTCACAAAAAGTACTATACTGTTTTAGTTACTGTAGATTTGTAATATATTTCAAAATCAGGAAGTGTATTATCTCCAGCTTTGTTCTTCTTACTTAGAATTACTTTGACTATTCAGGAATTTTGTTGTTCCACATGAATTTTTGGATTGTTTTTTCTATTTATGTAAAAAATGCAATTGGGATTTTGATAGGGATTGCACTGAATCAATAAATTGCTTTGTGTAGTGTGGACATTTTAACAATATTAAGTCTTCCAATTCATGAACATGGGGTGACTTTTCATTTATTTTTGTCTTCTTTTAATTTCTTTCATCAATGTTTTGTAGTTTTCAGAGTATAAGTCTTTCACTTCTTAAAGTTTGTTCCTAAGTATTTTATTCTTTTGATGCTATTGTAAATGGGAATGTTTTCTTAATTTCCTTTTTGGATGGTTCATTGTTAGTGTACTGAAACACAACTGACTTTTGGATGTCGATTTTGTATCCCAACACTTTACTGAATTAATTTATTAGTTCTAAAAGTGGTTTTCTTTTCTTTCTTTCTTTTTTTTTTCAGAGTCTTTAGGATTTTCTATACATAAGATCACGTCATTTACAAATGGAACTAATTTAACTTAATTATTCTTTGGATGCCTTTTATTTCTTTTTCTTGCCTAATTTCTTTGGTTATGACCTCTAGTACTATATTGAATAGAAGTGGTAACAGTGGCCATCCATTCCTTGTACCTGATCTTAGAAGAAAAGCTTTGTATTTTTTACCATTGTGTATGATGTTAACTATAGGTTTTCCATATACAGCTTTTATTATGTTGAATTTATTTTTTCCTATTCCTAGTTTGTTGAGAGTTGTTATCACGAAAGAATGTTGAATTTTGCCATATGACTTTCGGCATTTGTTGAGATGATCTTGTAAATTTTATTCTTCTGTTAATTTGGTATGTCATATTGATTACTTTTCGTATGTTAAAACATCCTTGAACACAGAGTTAAATTCCACTTGGTCATGGTTGTATGGTCCTGTTAATGTGCTGTTGAATTTGGTTTCCTAGTACTTTCTGGAGGATTTGAAAAAAATCTTCACGTAGATGAAAATCTACATATGTCAGGATAATTGGCCTATAATTTCTTGTCATGCCTTTGATGTTGGTATTAGAGTAATGTTGGCATTATAAAATAAGTACGAAGCACTCTCTCCTGTTCTAATTTTTGGAAAAGTTTAAGAAGGATTGGCCTTAATTCTACTATAGATGTTTAATAGAATTCTCCAGGGAAGCCATCTAGTCCTGAGTTTTTCTTTATTAGCAGTTTTATAACATACCAATTTAATATCCTTACTAGTCATAGGTCTGTTCGGATTTTTTATTTATTAATGATTCAGGCTTGGTGGATTGTATATTTCTAGAAATTTATCCATTTCTTCTAGGTTTTCTAAAACTTGTCATGTAGTTTTTCGTAGTACTCACTTATATTTTTATTTCTGTGATGTCAATTATGATGTCTCCTCTTTCATTTCAACTTTTATTTGAGTCTTCTCTCTCTCTTTAATATACCCAATGGTCTGCCAATTTTGTTTGTCTTTCAAAAACACAGACTCTTACTTTTGTTGGTCTCTTTTCTTTTTTTGTATCTTCTTGAAAAAATATTAAGTCCTTTGACGATTTAAAAATTATTGATATTTTCTTTTTGTTTTCTTTTTGCTTTACTTCTTTATTTTTATTTTCAATTAGAGTTGACATTCAGTATTATTTTATATTAGTTACAAGTATACAAGTATACAGGTATACAGCTGAGTGGTTAGACTTTTATATAATTTATAAAGTGATCCCCTCAATTAGTCTAGTACTCACCAGGAATTATACATAATTATTAGAATAATATTGACTTTATTACCTATGCTTTACTTCACATCCCCATGACTATTTTGTAACTACTAATTTGTACTTCTTTATCCCTTTACCTTTTCCACCCTGCCCCCCAACCACCCTCCCATCAGAAAATCACAAGTTTGTTCTCTGTATCTATGAGTCTGTTTCTGTTTTGTTTGTTCATTTGTATTGTCCTTTAGATTCCACATATAAGTGAAATCATATGGTATTTGTATTTCTCTGACTTATTTCACTTAGCATAATACCCTCTAGATCCATCTATGTCATCACAAATGGTAAGATTTCATTTTTTAATAGTGGAGTAATATTCTATTGTATGTATGTACCACCTCTTCTTTATCCAGTTGTCTATTGATGGGCATTTAGGTTGCTTCTATATCTTGGCTCTTATAAATAATGCTGAAAATGGACATAGAGGTGCATATATAATTTCGAATTAGTGTTTTGGTTTTCTTTGGATAAATAGCCAGAAGTGGAATTGGTAGGTCATAAGGTAGTTCCATTTTTAATTTTTTGAGGAAACTCCAAACTGTTTTCCATAGTGGCTGTACCAGTTTGCAGTCCCACCAACAGTGCACAGAGTTTCCCTTTTCGCCACATCCTCGCCAACACTTGTTTTTTGATTTGATGACGATAACCTGACAGCTATGAGATAATAATTCATTGTAGATTAAATTTTCATTCTCTGGTGATAAGTGACATTGAGCATCTTTTCATATCTCTTGGCTATCTGTATGTCCTCTTGAGAGAAATGCCAATTCAGCTCCTTTGCTCATTTTTTTTATTTGATTGTTTTTTTGTTTTTTGGGGGTTTTTTTGCCATTGAATTGTGTGAGTTCCTTATAAATTTTGGATATTAACCTCTTATTAGATGTATCATAGGCAAATATCTTCTCCCATTCAGTATTTTGTCTTTTCATTTTGTTGATAGTTTCCTTTGCTGTGCAAAAACTTTTTAGTTTCAGAGAGAGAAAAAAATGGCATTGATGAAAGTGGCTCAGTTCATCCCTCTTGTGACCAAATCAAAGTTGTGACAGAAACAAGGAGCAAACAGTGAGGAAAATCGCCAGGGATCTAGATGAACAAGCCTTACAAATAAGGAGAGAAATAAGAAATAACCCTGCGACTAGAGGAGATAGGACAGGGCAAGGACATGAGACTGCCCATTCCCGAATGGCTGAGTGGGACAGAGGCCATAGCAACGGCAGCCAGCAGCTGCTGATGCCTCTTAAAGGGGAGGTGTCCGCGAGCAGACTTTTGTGGTGATGGACCTGCTTGCTCTGAGCACCAGCACTGGGATAGCTGCTTGAGGGTCACCAGGGACTTACAGGGGGACACTGAGCTGTCGGAATGAGGGCCGGAGGCGAGACTTATTCTATATAGAGTACCAGCAGTATCCATTGTTCCTCTCGAGTCCTCCCCCCTCCCAGTGTGCAGACTCAGTGCTTCCATAGTGGAGAGTTCATCAAACTGGATGACAGAGGTCACTCTGCTGAGAGGATTCCCTGAAACTCTGCATCCCCCAACCAGGGCCCCAGCCAGGCCACATATAGGTGTGTCCTCGGTGAGTCAGGCGCTCCTTGCTGAGTAGCACCAAGACTCACACTGGTGGGAGCTGACCTCAGTTTTCTGGTGTGGTCTTTTGAGGCAGTTATAAGCACAGAATCTGTGGATTGCTTGCTGAATCTTAATAGGTGTCCCCAGAGGGGCACAGGCTGGGGCTAAATTTGGCCTGCATCCGAACTCCTCTCAGGACTGTGCCACTGGATACCAACTTCACAAATCCACACTAATAAGACTGGGAGACTTAGGAGCTTTGTTTAATACATAGAAACAGAAACAGAAAGGTAGCCAAAATGGGAAGACAAAAAAGCAGAACCCATTTGAGAGAACAGAACAGAGATCCAGGAATAATGGAGTCAAGCAATCTAACAGATGCTTCTTTATCTGGTTATAAAGATGCTTAATGAATGTAGGGGAAGAATAGATGAATTCAGTGAGAACTTTAACAAAGAGATAAAAAAACATAAAAATGGAAATGGAAATTATAAATTGGAACCAGTCAGAAGTAAAGAACATATCTGAGATGAAAAGCTTATTAAATGGAATAAACAGAATGAATAAAGAAGAGGATCAAATGAACTATACAGAGGATGTGGGACCAGGGACACTCAATCAGAATGGCAAGAAAAATGAACCCAAGATTATAATAATAATTTAAGGAGCCTATGGGACACTATAAAATGTAAAAAATATCCATGTCATAGGGGTACTGGAAGGAAAACAAGACGATGAAGAGCTATTTGAAGAAATAATGATGGAAAACTTCTCTAACCTGGTGAAGGAAATAGACATAAAACCCCAAGAAGTTCAGAGAGTCTCAGAAAACCAGGAACCCAAAGAGGCTCACTCCAAGACACATCATAATTAAAATACCAAAGGTTAAATACAAAGAGAGAATCTTAAAAGCAGCAAGAGAAAAGCAGTTAGTTACCTATAAGGGAGAACCCATAAAATTGACAGCTGATTTCTCAAAATAAACTATGCAAGGCAATACGGCTTGGCACAAAATATTCCATGTGATGAAAACCCAGGATCTACAACCAAGAATACTTTATCCAGCAGGAAATGTTGGAGGGACTTCTTTAAGAAGAAAAAAAGAAAAAAACATGTATCAAAAACAGGAATAAAGAATGGTAATAACTACATTCCTATCAACAAATACCTGAAATGGAAAAGATTTAAATGCTTCAACCAAAAGGTAGAGTGGCTGAATGGATAAGATAACAAGACCCCTACATATGCCTCCTACAAGAGACTCAGTTCAAATTAAAAGACACACACAGACTAAATAGGAGGGAATGGAAAAATATATTGCCTTGATAGACCTAGAGGGTATTGTGCTGAATAAAATGAGTTGGATAGAGAAAGACAAATATCACATGATTTCATGTACATGTGGAAACTAAAGATCAAAATAAACAACAACAAGAACAAAAGTGGAAATAAATTTGTAGATGCAGAGAATATTTTGAGGGCTAGTAGATGGGAGGTGGGTTGGGGGATTGGCAAAAAAAGGCAAAGTGGTTAAGAGATACAAATAGTTTCAGAATAGACATGGAGATGTAAAGTGTAGCATGGGGAAGGTGGTTAATAATGTTGTAATATATATGTAAGGGGGAAGAGGCCTACTAAATTTAGTGGGGTGATTGCTTTGCGAGTTACGTGTAGCTCTGATCACTGTACTATACAACTATGCCAACTATAATTGAAAAAATAACTCATTTAATTGTACAATGTAAATACAAGCAATTAATCATTTATTATATTTCACTATAGCTGGAAAAGAAAAAAAACACATTTTTAGTTTGATATAGTCCCATTTATTTATTTATTTTTGGTTCCCTTGCTAAAGAAGATACTGCCTATAAATTCTTCAAGGTGTTTTATGATTTAAGAACTTACATTTCAGTCTTTAATACATTTAGAGTTTATTCTTGTATATGGTGTAAGAAAGTGGTCCTGTTTGATTTTTTTGCATATATCTGTCCAATTTACCCAACACCACTTATTGAATAGATTGTCTATACATCACTGTATATTCTTGCCTCCTTTGTCATGGAGTAAATGACCATGTAGGCGTGGGTTTATTTCTGGACTCTTTGTTCTGTTCCATTGATCTATGTGTCTGTTTTTATGCCAGTACCATGCCGTTTTGATTACTATAGCCTTGCAGTATAGTCTGATATCAGGTAGTGATATTTCCAACTTTGTTCTTCTTTCTCAAGATTGCCATGGCTTTTCAGAGTCTTTTAGGTTCCATATAAATTTGAGAATTATTTGTTCTAGTTCTCTGGAAAACAACATTGCTGTTTTGATAGGGATTGCATTGAATCTATACATTGCTTTGGATAGTATGGCCATTTTAATGATGTTAATTCTTCCTATCCATGAGCACAATATATACTTCCATTTATTTGTAACTTCTTCCATTTTTCTCTTCAATATCTAATAATGTTCTCATTACAGGTCTTTTACCTTCATGGTTAAATTTATTTCTAAGTTCTTTGATACAGTTGTAAATGGGACTGTTTTCTTAATTTATTTTTCTGATAGTTTTTTTACTGGTGTATAAAAATTCAACTGATTTTGGAATATTAATTTTGTATCCTGCTACTTTACTGAATTCATTTATCTCCTCTAGTAGTTTTTTGGTGAAATCTTTGGAGTTCTCTCTATATAGTATCATTTCATCTGCAAATGATGGCAGTTTTACTTTTTTCCTTCTGATTTGGATGCCTTTTTATTTCTTTTTCTTTTCTGATTGTTGTGACTAAGACTTCCAATACTATGTTTAATAAAAGTGGTGAAAGTGGACATCTGTGTCTTGTTTCTGATATTAAAGAAAACGCTTTTAGCTTTTTATCAGTGAGTGTGATGTTAGTTGTGGGTTTGTCATACATGGCCTAACTTATGTTGTTATGTTTCCTCTATTCACACATTGCTGAGAGTTTTTGCCATAAATTAATGCTGAATTTTGTCAAATGCTTTTTCTGCATGTATTGATGTGATCATATGATTTTTATCTTTCAGTTTTTTAATGTAGTGTATCATATTAATTTATTTGCAGATATTGAACCAACCTTGCATCCCAGAAAATGACTTCAACTTCATCATGTATGATTTTTTTAATATACTGCTGAAAGTTTTTGCTAATATTTTGTTGAGGATTTTTACATTTATATTCAACACAATATTGACCTATAATTTTATATTTTTGTAATATCTTTGCCTGGCTTTGAAATTAGGATAGTGGCAACCTCATAAAATTAGTTTCAGATCCTTCCCTCCTCTTGAATTTTATTAAGAAGTTTGAGAAGAAGAGGTGTTCATTCTTCTTTAAATGTTTGGTAAAAAAAAATACCTATGAAGCCATCCAGTTCAGGACTTTGTTTTTTGGGAGTTTTTTGTTTGTTGATTTGATTTTGTTAGAAGGTATTGGTCAGTTCAGATTTTCTGTTTCTACTTGACTCAGTCTTGGAAGATGGTATGGTTCTAGGATTTTATTTATGTTTTCCAGATTGTCTAATTTGTTGGTATATAATTGCTCGCAGTATTTTTTTTATATTAATTTGTATTTCTGTGTTATCAGTTGTTTCTTTTCTTTTCTTTATTTTATTTTATTTATTTGAGTTCTCTTTTATTTTTTCTTGTTGAATCTTTTTAGGTGTTTATTAATTTTATCTTTCCAAAGAACCAGCTCTTGGTTTCATTGATCTTTTGTATTGTTTTTATTTTTAGATTGTTTTGTTTATTTTTGCTTTGATCTGTATTATATCCTTCCTTCTACTCACTTTAGGCTTTGTTTGCTTTTCTTTTTTTAGTTCCTTTAGATGTAAGGTTAGATTATTTATTTGAGATTTTTGTTTTGTTTTGTTTCTTGAGGTAGGCTTGTATTGCTATGAATTTCCTTCTTAGGACTGCTTTTGCTGTGTCCCATAGATTTTGGGTCATTATGTTTTTATTTGTTCAAGGTATGTTTTTATTTCTTCCTTGATCTCATTGTTAACCCATTTATTGTTTAGATAGCATGTAATTTAGTCTCCATATATTTCTATATTTTTCAATTTTTTTTCTTATAAGTAATTTCTAGTTTCTTATAAGTAATTTCTGTGGTCAGAGAAGATGCTTGATATGATTTAGTATCTTTAATCTTACTGAGACTTGTTTTGGCCTAACATGTGGTCTACCTTGGAAAATATTCCATGTATACTTGAGAAGAATGTATATTTCGCTGCTTTGGTGTAAAATGCTCTAAAAATATCAATTAAATACATCTGGTCTAAATGTATCATTTAAAGCCAGTCTTTTTTATTCATTTTCTGTCTGGAAGATCTTTCCAATGGTGTCAATGGAGTGTTAAAGTTCTCCA
Organism: Pteropus alecto; assembly: GCF_000325575.1. Classification (NCBI taxonomy): domain Eukaryota; kingdom Metazoa; phylum Chordata; class Mammalia; order Chiroptera; family Pteropodidae; genus Pteropus; species Pteropus alecto. The sequence continues at coordinate 104,181 of NW_006434840.1, forward strand.
CTATAACTGTATTACTTTTGATCTCTTCCTTTATGTCAGGCAATATTTGCTTTATATATTTAGGTCCTCTTATGTTGGGTATATAAATGTTTACTAGGGTTATATCCTCAGTTGAATTGATTCCTTTTCATTATGTAATAACTTTTTTTGTCTTTTATTATAACCTTTGTTTTAAAGTCTATTTTGTCTGATACAAGTATTGCTAACCCAACTTTATTCTTCTTTTCATTTGCATGAAATATCTATTTCCATCCCTTTACTTTCAGTCTCTGTGTGCTGTTTGATCTAAAGTGAGTCTCTTGTAGGCAGCATTTGTAAGGGTCTCAAATTTTTATCCACTCAGCCACCCTATGTCTTTTTATTGGAGCATGTAATCCATTTATATTTAGTGATTATTGATAGGTAAATAGTATTGCCATTTTATTATTCGTATTTATGTTTTTTCCCTCCTCTGTTTCTTAAAGACATCCCTTTAACATTTCTTGTAATATTGGCTTGGTGGTGATGAATTCCTTTAGCTTTTTAATGTCTGGGAAGCTCTTTAATTCACATTGTTTTAAATGATAGTCTTACTGAGTAGAGTAGTCTTGGTAGTAGGTCCTTGCTTTTCATCACTTTCAGTATTTTGTGCCAGTCCCTTCAGGCCTGCAAAGTTTCTGTTGAGAAATCAACTGACAGTCTTACAGGAGCATCCTTGTAGGTAACTAATTTCTTTTCTATTGCTGATTTTAAGGTTCTCTCTTTGTCTTTAACTTTTTAATTATGGCATTTTAATTATGATATGTATTGGTGTGGGCCTCTTTAGATTCAACTTTTTTGGGACTCTCTGTGCTTCCTAGTATATGTCTATTTTCTTCACCAGATTAAGGAAATTTGCAGTTATTTCCTCAAATAGTTTCTCAATTTTTTGTTTTCTCTCTTCTCCTTCTGATACTCCTATGATGTGAATGTTGTTACGCTTGATGTTGTGCCAGAGGTTCCTTAAACTATTCTCATTTTTTTTCATTCTTTTTTTCTTTTTGCTGTTCTGATTGAGTGTTTTTGCTACTTTGTCTTCCAAATGGCTGATTCAGTCTTCTGCTTCATCTGATATGCTATTGAGTCCTTCTGGTGTATTCTTCATTTAAGCTATTGTAGTTTTCATTTCTGACTGTTTTTTTTATATGGTTTCCAAGTCCTTTTTTATGCTTACTATCATTTTTTAAAGTTGTCATTGAGCTCATCTATTCTTCCCCTAAGTTTATTGAGCTTTTTTATAACTAGTGATTTGGACTCCATATCTGGTAGGTTGCTTGCTTCCATCTTATTTAGAACTTTTTCAGTTTTGTCCTGTTCTTTAATTTGGGACATGTTTCTTGATTTCTCATTTTGGCTGCCTCTTTGTGTTCATCTATATGTATTAGGTAAATCTGCTATATCTCCCAGTCTTGGCCAAGTGGCCTTATATAATAGTTGCCCTGTGTGGCCCAGTGGTGCATTATCTCTGATCACCTGTGCTGGGTGCTCCAGGAGTGTCCCTTGTGTGGGTTAGATTTGCCCCCTGGTTTTAGTTGAGCCTCGGTTGCTGTGGTCATGTCAGTGGGATTGACTCTCAGGCTGACTAGCTGTGAGGATTGGCCATACACACAGTATATGAGCTGCTGTATAGGGACCGACCCCCGGGAGTGGGATTTGCCCCACTGAGCTTGTGTGCCTCTTGAGATCCTCCTTTGGTTATGCTGCTTGTGGGGATAGTCAGGTTGTGCTCTCTTATGGTGTGATGCAAGGTTGTAGCTTTATTGGTTCTGGGGTCCCTTGGGAGGGGCTCCTGTACAGGTCAAGTCAACTGCTGCCTATGAACACCCTGGGGCTACCTGGTAGGAACTACAAAGCTATCTGTGGTTGGTTGTTGCCTATAATGGACCTGGAAGCACAGGGGAGAGGCCATGTAGGTAACAGAGGTTAGCTGCCAACAATATCAGGCTTGGGTCAGCTCAACAAGAGGCCCAGTGCACTCCAAGGCTTGAAACTGCCTGCTAGATGTGTGTAAGGCTTAGCAGCTGAGAGAGACTTGGACTGTATGCTAGTTGAGTGAGGTAGGGTGGAGGGAGTAAACTTGTTTGGGCAAGTGATGTTCCTCATGTTAGTGCAAATTCAGTTTTTTGCCAGTGCTGAGCCTATGGCCACTCACGAAAGTTCAGATCACACCTAGGCCAACTTTGCCCACCTTGACCCACAGACCCCCGAGATTTATTCAAGAAATACTGCTACTCAGGCTGGGTTGGTTGCTCGCCACTGAAAGTGTCTCCCAAGGTGCGGGGGTGAGGTGGGGAGGGGGGAGAGGGTGAGGCCTGTTTATTGTTCCTGAAGGAGCCTCCTGTTGTGAGCGAGGGGTGGGGCTAGTTGCCCAGCCATGAAATTGCCACTGGCAATTTACTGTTTATATAGGGCAGAGTTCAGGGAATCACCAAGGCGGGATAAGTAGAGCTCTGCAGGGCAATGCACAATCATATTGGCTGTGGGGGTAAGGGCTCAATACAGGCAAGATGGTGCCCACCTTTAGGCTGCACAGGAAGAAGGCTCAACACAGGGATAATGGTGAATGTCCCTCCAGCCCTAGCCCTGAAGCCACACAACTTAGTTTTTCCCTGTATGTCTCTGGCACCTCAAGATGTTGTCCCTCCACCAGAGCCCAGTGTGAGAATCTGCGAGTAAGTCTGTATGCAGGCCCTTTAAGGGAATGCTTGGGTTTCCAATTGCCTTCTAGTGCACCTGGATATATGGAATCTCCACTGATTTTTACTGCCAGATTTTGTGCAGACTCCTCTTCCTAGCACTTGAACCTCAGTCTGAGGAGCCCCGATATGGGGCTGGGGCCCCTTGCTCCTCCAGGGGGACCTCCACAGCCAACATATCCTTTCCAATGTTCAATCTCTACACGTGGATGTGAGACCAGTTAGTTTCATATCTCTGCCCCTCCTACCAGTCTCAAGGTGGCTTATTCTTTATATCCTTATTTATAAGAGTTCTGTTCAGCTTGTCTTCAGATTGTTATCCAGGTTAATTGTTCTATAGTTAAGTTGTAATTTTAATGCAGTCATGGGAGGAGGCAAGCACAGTGTTACCTACACCACTATATTGACTGGACCCTCTGTTGGTCTTTTTTCTATTCTCTATTGTATTTATTTGTATTCTAATTTTTATTATTTACTTATTTTTGCCAATTTGGGGCTTAAGGTTCTTTTTTCTAGTTCTTTAAGGTGTAATGTTAGGTCATTTATTTGTTATCTTTCTCTTTTTAAATGTAGTGTTTTATCTGTATAAACTTCCCTCTGATTTTTTTGAGGTACTACAAACCTTCCCCATATGAGATGGCAATCTTATTTGATAAATCTTGAGTGTTTGTTCTGATTGTTCCACTGAATGGCCATGTCCCCATATCTCTCTCTCTCCTCCAGCCTCCCTATTCCTTGAAACACAACAATATTGAAATTACAAGAGGCCTAGCTTTCAGCTTATTTCAACTTTCGACATGCCTTCCTCACTAAGCTTTATAATTTCTAGCTTTTGAATTATAAAGCTTAGTGAGGAAGGCTTGTCGAAAGTTGAAATAAGCTGAAAGCTAGGCCTCTTGTGCCAAACAATTAACCAAGATGCGAATGCAAAGAAAAAGTTCTTGAAGAAATTAAAAGTGTACTCCAGTGAACACACAAATTATAAGGATGCAAAATAGACTTATTGCTGATATGCAGAAAGTTTTAGTAGTCTCTGTAGAAGATCAAACCAGCCACAACATTCTCTTAAGCCAAAGCCTAATCCAGAGCAAACCCTAACTCTCTTCAATTCTATGCAGGCTGACAGAGGTGAAGAAACTGCAGAAGAAAAGTTTGAAGCTAGCAGAGGTTGGTTAATGAGGTTTAATAATAAAAAAAGCATAAAAGTGCAAGATGAAGCAGCAAGAGATGATGTAGAAGCTGCAGCAAGTTATCCAGAAGATCTAACTAGAATAATTAATGAAGGAGGCTACACTAAACAACAGATTTTCCGTGTAGATAAAACAGCCATACACTGGAAGAAGAGGACTTTTATAGCTAGAGAGGAGAAGTCAGTGCTTGGTTTCAAAGCCTTAAAGGACAGGATGGCTCTCTTATTAGGGGCTAATGCAGGTGGTGACTTTAGGTTCAAGTCAGTGCTCATTTATCCTAGGAATCTTAAGAATTATGCTAAATCTACTCTGCCTATGTTCTATAAATGGAACAACAATTCATGAATGATTACATATCTGTTTAAAGCCCGGTTTACTGAATATTTTAAACCTACCGTTGAGACCTACTGCTCCGAAAAAAAGATTCCATTCAAAATATTACTTCTCACACTTTGTAAATTATGTAAATGTCTAACCACTATTCTGTAAACCTGAAACAAATATAAAATAATATTTAATGTCAACTCTATATTTGAAAAATTAGAATTAAAAAACAAAAATATTACTGCTCATTGACAGTGCACCTGATCACCCAAGAGTTCTGATAAAGATATACAGCAGGATAGCAAGATTAATGTTTTCATGCCTGTTATCATAACATCCATTCTACAGCCCATGGACCAAGGAGTAATTTTGCCTTTCAAGTCTTATTATTTAAGAAATACACATCATAATACTACAACTACCATAGATCTTGATTCCTCTGACGGATCTGGTCAAAGTCAATTGAAAACCTTCTGGAAAAAAGTCATCATTCTAGATGCCATTAAAATCATTCATGATTCATGGGAAGAGGTCAAAACATCAACATTAACAGGAGTTTGGAAGAAGTTGATTCCAGCCCTCATGAATGACTTTGAGGGGTTCAGGGTTTTAGTAGAAGAAGTAACTGCAGATGTGTTATAAGTAGAAAGGGAACTGAAATTAAAAGTGGATCCTGGACATGGTTCCATAGTGTAGTGGTTAGCATGTCTGCTTTGCAGGCAGAAGGTCCTGGGTTCACGCCCCAGTGGAGCCACTGTCCATGGTCTACGGCCATGCCACCTTGAACAAGCTCGATGTCTGATCTCAGAAGCTAAGCAGTGTCGAGACTGGTTAGTACGTGGATGGGAGACCACGTAAGAAGACCAGGTGCTATAGGCATAAATAATAATAAATAAAGAAAAGTGGATCCTGAAAATATGACTGAATTACTGCAATCTTATGATAAAAATTTAATGGGTAAGATGTTACTTCCTATAGGTGAGCAAAGAAAGTGGTTTCTTGATGTGGAATCTACTCTTAGTGAAGATGCTTTGAGAATTGTTGAAATGACAACAAAGGTTTTAGAATATTACAAAAATTTAGTCAATAAAGCAGCAGCAGGGTTTGAGAAAATTGACTCCAATTTTGAAAGAAGTTCTACTATGGGTAAAATGCTATCAAACAGCATTGCATGCTACAGAGAAATTGTTCCTGGAAGAAAGAGTTGATCGATGCAGCAAACTTTATTGTTGTCTTATTTTAAGAAATTGCCACAGATACCCCAACCTTCAACAAACACCACCTTGATCAGTCATCATCCATCAACATTGAGGCAAGACCTCCCCATCAGCGAAAGGATTAAGACTCACTTAAAGTTCAGATGACAGTAGCATTTTTTAGCCATAAAATTTTTTTAATTAAGGTATGTACATTGTTTTATAGAAAAAATCCTATGGCACATTTAATAGACTACACTAACTTTTATATGCACTGGGAAACCAAAAAAAAATGTGTTATTTGCTTTATTGCGATATTCACTTTATCATGGTTGTCTGGAACTGAACCCACAATATTTCTGAGGTATGCCTGTATAGTATAATTCTTTGTGCATGGTCTTTAAGTTACATAAATGATATTATATTGTACATACTGTTCTGTGTCTTTTATTTTTTATTTAAAATTGGACATTGTGTTATTGCCTATGACAATGCCTATGGTGTGCAGTGGGAGTTATTACAATCTAGCCCCTCCCCCCCGACACACACTACACACACAGTTCATTCCTATGGTGTTATATAACTGTGGCATATTTTATTTATCTATTTTCCTTTTAATGAGTCTTAGATTGTTTCTAAATGTTTACTATCATACAAAATGCTATTATTTTGAAAACGTGTATATTTCCAAAGTTATACATGTGCAAGAATATCTCTACAGCAGAGATTTATATCCTTTTGTGCTATGTATTCTTTTGGGAGACTGATAAAGTTTATGAATCTTTTCTGAGAAAATGTTTTTTTTTTTTATTAAGTTTATTGAGGTAACATTGGTTAATAGAATTATATAATTTTCAGGTGTACATTATCATTTGACATCTGTATATTTTAGTGTGTGTTTACCACCCAAAGTCCAGTTTCCTTCAGCTACCGTATGTTTGATCCCCTTTACCTGCTTCTCCCTCCCTCTACCCCCTATATTTGACCTCCTTTACCCCATCTACCTCCTCCCTCTTCCCCCACCCCACTAGTAACCACTAGTCTATAGTCCATGTCCATGAGTCTCTGTTTGTCCTGTTCA
>NW_006434840.1:111072-114859 GCF_000325575.1 Pteropus alecto
ATATATATACACGCATCAGTTTATTTATGCAATCATCTATCGTAGGATGCTTCAGTTGCTTCCATGTCCTGCCCACCACGAATACTGCTGCTATGAACATCAGTGTGCAAATATCTTTTCAGATATAGGTTTTCGAGTCTTTGGGGATAAATACCCAGTAGAGGGATTGCTGGATCATATGGTAGATCAATTCTTAGTTTTTTGAGGAACCTCCATACTGTTTTCCATAGTGGCTGTAACAATTTGCAGTCTCACCAGCAGTGTATGAGGGTTCCTTTGAGAACATGTTTTTAAATAAAGAACAATGTATCAGATTACAAAGTAAATCAATTTTATTGAGCTATACATATCACAATATTTTTAAGATTATGATAAAATAACATGATTCCTTTTAAATTATATAATAAGATATATCAATGGGTCTAATAGCGACTGTAATTAAAAAAATACTGATGAATGTAATTGATATTTCAAGGTAGTCTTAATAACTAATGTACTATGGAAATATCTGAATAGTCTATTAGTGCAAAGTAATAGGTACTGCTAATAAACCTGGAATTTTACCTACATTGATAATCAAAAGAAATGCTAGATTTCAATTAGTGAAAATAAAGGTGTAATTTTTTCTACCCCAATCACAGACCCCCCTGAAGGTCTGTAGACATCAGGTTAAGAAGGCCTACCTAGAGACTATACTTGGAGGTGGTTTTGCTGAGTCACAAGGTATGCACATCTTCAACCTTAATCACTCTCTAAAGTGCTTGTACTACTTTTCACTCTCACCAGCAGTATTTGAGAGTTTGTATTGTTTCACACACACTCTAATACTTTATATTGTTTGCCAATTTGAAGAGTTAAAAATGGTATTTCATTGTTGTTACAATTTGAATTTCCTTGATAACTAAAGAAACTGAACATCTTTTCTTCTGTGTACTGGCCATATGGCTTTCTTATTCTGTGAACTGCCTTTGTAAATTTTCTAATAGATCATTGAAGGGCTTGTGCAGGAAAATGACATAATCTCTTCCTTGCTCAATAGTTAGGTCTCTTTCAGCTCTAGTGATTTCTGAGTTGGTTCTAGCATTTATCTAAAACTGAAGGGTTGTTGAGGTTCTGGCAATGTGAAAACCATAGTGTTATACAGACTGCAGTGGATAAAGGGGAGAACAGCAGATGGAAAAATAGTCTGAGGTGTTGACATAGGTAGCAAGGGAAGCATCAGTGGTTGTGGGACGAGGAGACTAACATAAGGGACATTTTGAATAAAGAATCCACAAGATATTGCTTGATGGAAAAGGAGAGAATTAAGAGCCAAAATCAAAAACACAGAAATATCTTGGAAACAGGATTGTTTTGACTTTTCAGTCTCTATTCTTTTAAAATTAGTATTATAAATTCTCTTGAACACCATTCTCTTTTCCAAGCTATATATGTATATGTTTAACTAACAAAAAACAAACTGTAATTATGAATGTAGTTTTAGAGCAGTTATATCCAGAGTTTCATACAGTGTCAGTCCAATTTTTATGTGATATTGAACGTGGATTTTAGAACTTAGGTTCAAATCTCAGCTTAACACTAGATAGCTGTGTGACTATGGCCCGATATTAGCCTACACACAGAATTGTTGTGAGCTAAGTATAAGGTAATATACACAAAATACATAATAAGCATCTGGAACAGAGCGAGTATTTAGCACACTTATTGAGTGGATCAGTTAAAACTGCCATTTTCATTCCTGAAGCCCTAGAAGCTGCTATAGTAATTTGGAGTCTTTAACCTCTATTAATTTATATTTTCTTCCATTTTAATTATGATTTAAAAGTAATAGCTCTTGATGATATGCATCATAATTCTTAGTTAACTAGACAGATTGATCAGAACATGTCATTCATTCCCTATACCAAATGAAAAAATGCCGGAAATGATTTATTAAATACTATATCTAGGCATTCTTTTAAGTGTTTTATATTAAGTAAGCCATGAATTTTCACTCAGAGGAAAACTAAGGCATAGAGGAGTTAATTAACTTATCCAAAGTCATACATCTATAATGGTTCATGTGTCTATGTATTTAACCATTATACTTAAAAAGGAGGAGTAACCTGCCGAGTGTTACACATTTAGATCATCAAATCCATTTTACCATGTTAATTATTTAAACTATTTTATAAGCTTATTGTTTAAATTTACTATATAAATATATGTTTTAAGTTAAATGCCATGTGGATATGTTGTAAAATAAAACTTTTCTGATGAAACATTTAAAAAATTATTAGCTTACTAGGAAAGGTCATTGGAAGATCGGGGAAGAAGTTATATATCTATCTTTAACATTTGATTTGAAAACCAACGAGGTCCCTTCTATTATGAAAAATACTGCAGGAGTCTAGAATTCCATTTCCTGCCCCCAACTTCAACCAAAGTCTGGCTTGAAGGAAATGACAGCAGGACCTATGAGAATAAATTTTCATTTGCTTTAATTTTTTTTGTACAGCACAGAAGCAGACACTGGAGAGCTAGCAGTTGGGGCCTGGCAAGCTTGCAGGTATACTGAGGCTGTCTCAGTGTGCGTATAACCTGGGTGGGTGGCCTAAGGGAAATGGTAGCTAAGGGAAAAATGATAGCCTTCAAAGCACAGTGACAACAAACCCATAACAGAGCCTTCTTGCTTGACCTTTCAGGAACTCCCGACCAGTCCCGAAAGGGTTCTTTCTGTACTGGAGGAGGCAAAGGGTATCAGTCTTTCAAACAGTAAGGGAAGAGTGTGTCTGCAGCTGGTAAGAGGGAGAAGAGAGGAGAAGGGAGAAGTGCAGTGGAGGAACATGCAGTGGGTCTGAGACTGACACTAAGGATGGCTGTGGGGTTAAGAGAGCCCTGCCATGCAAAGAGAGCAAGTAGTCACCCATTCCACAGTGGGGAGTGTAAGGAGTGTTGCATGTTTGTCAGTCACTTTTTTTTTTTTGAGGGGTGGCAGTGATTATTAATACCATAAACCTGAGGGGATGAATATTTCCCTTTAGTTACATATAGCATCCATTTATTTAATTCACTTTTTAACTGTAGGTAAAAGGAATATTTTGTTTTTCTTTTAGTAACTGATATAAAGCTAAGTGAAGAAAAAATGGCATTCATTTTGGTTAAATGACTATTTTTGTTTTTCTTTTGTTCCTTCCTGCAATATAGCTGTTTCTACTCTCAAATAACTTTTAAAGTGTGTTATTGATTTTTATTAATTTTGATTTCCATATTATTCATTATTAATAATAACATGCTATTCAGAGTGTAAAAAAGAAACCTATCTTTGACATAGTTCTGAGTGGAAATGATAGTGAACGCTTTTGTGTGTATGAGTGTGTGTGTTGTTGAGAGATAAGGAGAATGAAACTGGTGATAATGGCAGAATTGTGATATTTGGGCAAACTTTGGTGGTTTGGTGTTCATGGAAGCTGGTATTGCCTAACTCTCTGGGGAAAAAATATATATATGCACATATGTATACACACAGATATAATACACACACACATATTCAGTGTAACCATATGAAATTGCCATTTTTGTAGGTCAAATGGTTGAATATTAGCAAGTACGTATGATTACACTGTATATATGTGTATTTTAGGATGAAGCCAAGAGAGACAAAGAGGAAGAGAGAGACAAAGATAGAGAAAGATGGAGACAGAGACAGAGCAACAGTCACACAGAGAAAGATGTGTATGTTTATGTGTGTATGTTATGGTAAAACTTATAAGTTGTTATAATCTATATTTAATAAGGATTGTCCTGT
>NW_006434840.1:114952-119068 GCF_000325575.1 Pteropus alecto
TGTCTGACACTCCTTTCCATATATTTCTAGGGAAGGTTAGTTGAATAGCTTTGTGCTCAATCCCATTGATTTTAGGGTCCGACAGCCTGTGAATTCTGTATTACTTATAGAATGAGAACAGAAACAACTCATCATTATTTTCAAAATAATATTAGCTATCTATGTATTACAATTAATCTCATGACTACAAGTGAGAAATTAGTACTGGGTTATAGAAATATAACCAAATCTTCTCAAGCAGTCAGTTGGTATGAAATTAGTCCCTTGGAGATTATTGCTTATTATTAAGGTACTTCTTAGCCATCTATTTCTCTTGGACAGTGAATTTTTCTAAAATCATTATTGCTGTTTTGAAACCTTTCTTACAGAAATTACTGGGAATATGTGGGTGTAAAATACACTTCTTTCCTAGCAAGTTGCTCTTTGCTGTCAGTTTTAAAAGTTACTGAATTATTTTCATTAATATTTATCTTACGTATTGAATACTTTCTGTATGCAGTGAACTCTTCTAAGACCAATGTTCTGGACACTTACCAATGCTTTAACAATCTCAGTGGTGACAGATTCCTGAGAGTGTACTTGTCCTTTGGAACAAAAGAGTTAAAAGCAGAGGCAAGTACATAAAGTTAGTGATGAGGCTTATGTAGGCTTATGTAGTGATGAGGTTCGGTAGCCAATTTTTTTCTATGCATGTACATCTTTAGAAATAATAGCAGAATTTAATAATATGGGCTCAGAAGACCAATGAATTTCTAACTCTTACCTTAGACCGTAGCTCTCCTCTCCATAAAGTTCTTGAAGAAGATACACACAAGAAACAATGGTAAAGAGAAACAAAGTAGTACATAGTTACACTTGTTATCCAGAACTATATCCAGAGAACTGTGGCAGGTCAGGCTGGACCTTTTGGTTAAGTTCAGAGGCCTATGGGGTCTTTTTCCTTAATCTAAACCCAAATATGCATCTCAGAGCTTTACGTGACAATTGGCTGCAGTGTGATAGAAGACCACGCAGATAAGCCTGATCAATAAAGAATAGAGAACTGACTACAACCATGTTCTGATGTATCCTGGAATCTGACTAGTCATATAGGTATTCATTTCTCTTAGGAGATTTGAAGTGGATGGGAGGAACAGCGAAGAATTCCCATGTATTATCTCTGCCATCTAGGATTCTATGTGCACTAAACATGAAAGGAATTCTAATTTAGTATTTGAACATAATGGAAATCAGCATGTAGTTAGCTAGGGGTGATATTTACTACAGCAGCTTTGTTTGGAGAAAGCAAGGGCTCTAGGGTCAGAAAGGTTGTGAAGTACAATATAAAGCATGCTAAGAATTTTGGTGTTTAGAAATATTATGCTGTAGCAGTGTGGAGTATTCCTGGAAGAGAGGAGAGACTAGTGGCAGCAAGACTGTTTAGAGGCTTTTGTGATAGTCCAAATGAGAGATAGAGTAGGGCCTTGACTAAAATAGTAGGCACTGGGAGGAAGAGAGATGGATATATTCTAAAATTATAAATGAGGTGAAGTAACATCATCAAGATATGGTTATTGATTTGTTTTGGGAGAGGAAGAAATAAAGATGACTCCCATGTTTCTGTGTTGGGCAGTGGCATAGAGAATGGTACCAAGATAGCAAAAGAAGAGCAAGTTTTAGAGTGTGGATGTAGTATCAGATTGCAGATGTTTTGTTTCATAGTGTCCATGTTGAGGTGCTTCTGGAACATTCAGACAGATGGCTTATTTTAAGTATACATACATGCAGTAGTTTTGCATTTTATTAAATACTTTCACTCTATTCCAGAAATGAGAGGTTTGATCTACCTCTCTTCCCTTCCCTATAAGCATAGCTGTGTACCTGCTCCACTGAACCAATCACCATTCCAAGAACACAATATGCTCCTTCACCTTTGCATATGTAGTTTCCTTTGCCTCAAGTGCCTCCTTTCTCTCTCTCTTCAGTCAATGTATATGTTAACATTCTGATTTGCAGGTATTTTATTATAGTATAGAATACATATAAAAAATGCAGAAATTACTCAGGTACAGCTTGATGAATTTTCATAAACTAAACATACCTGTGAAATAAACACCTAGCTAAAAGAAACAGAAAATTACTAGCCTCTCAATAGCCCACCCAACTGCCCTCTTCCAGTTACTACATCCAGAGGAAAATCATTATCCTGACTTTTAGCATCATAAATTAATATTGCCTGTTTTATGAAATTTATATGAATGGAACTATGTGATATGTACTCATTTGAATCTAGCTTATTTCACTCAACTTTAAGAGACTCAATGATACTGTTGTATGCAACAGTAGTTTTTTTATTGCTCAGTCATATTCCATTGAATGAATATATCATCATTTATTTACTTTTTCTAAGGTCAATGGACATTTAGATTGTGTTCAGTTTTTGGCTAGTATGCATAATGCTGTATGAACATTTATGTATATTTTTTTCTATATGCATACTCATTTCTGTTGGGTATCTATAAAGAAATTCTGTGCCATAGGTTATGCATATGATTTGTTTTAGTGAATACTGTCAAATTGATTTCCAAAGTGGTTATATTGACCCACTCTCTTTTTTACTAACTTCAAAAATACTGTTTCCCTCATTTAATTATTTGGTGATTGAATAACAGATATGGCAGAATTATGATATGTGGCAGGAAATGTATATTTCAGAAATATGACTTAATAGGTAAATAAGTAGTGTGTAAGGTTGATATCTTCTCATGAAAAGTCCAGACTCCAAAGTCATATATGTACCTGAATATATGATAACCTCACCTGGGCATTGAGCTTGGCCAATGGAATAGCTGTGTGCAGGTCCAAGATATTCCTCAGAAACATTTTGTAGCCTCATTTAGGACATGAGAATTGGGTAATTTAGGTCCCAACGATTTGTACAGAGGAGCATAGAGTAAAATAGTGCAGCCTGGAAAAAATCAAAGCAGGTGCTAATAATATTCACCAAAATCATTAAAACAAAAACAACAAACAAAAAATCCTCACATAAAATATTTGAATTAATAATGTAGTATATTCTGTGACATCGGCAAGAATGCTGGAACAAGAGCTGCTGGAATACCTCTCATCCATAAAAGCAATGAGAACTCTGGCAAAAATGGTCAGAATCAATGCTTTCAGAGCTCTGGAAATTAACCTAAGCCTTACAGAAGTTCATTGAACATTTATTAAAAACATCTGAATCTCAGTAGCAGCAGTGTGTATTATGGCATTTTAATGTGTCTTATTCCATTGCCTCCTCCCAGCTTCACAGTAGCCTTAAAAACTAACAACATGCCATTACAGTGAAAACCAGCAACCAGGAAGCCACTAGAGGAAGCAGAGTGGCTTCTTAAAGCCCCATTTCCAGAAAATTGTTATTTGACCTGTTCATCAGTCCCCTGCAAGACTCCATATGCAAGGCTGTCTTTAATTGACCTAAGAGCTCCCCAGTGTCAATAGCCTGTTCCCTTGGGCATTTGTCAAAAATAACGAGAAAAAATTATTTAACAGCATGACTGCCTAATATACGAGATAAGCGTTCCCAAGCAAACAGTAGGTTAACCAAAAATGCTTAGAAGTAAAATCTAGGGAATGTGATGTCTATAGGTGTGTTGATGGGCATGCAATGTATAAAGATGTAATTTGTAGGAAAATTATAACACAAAATATTGGGAAGAGAATCAAGCTTATATAGGTGGAAACTTTTTGTATATTATTGAAATTATATTAAAATATAGTAAAGAAAGGGAATTAAGATAGTATATTGCAAAATATTTAATATAAGAGGAGACAGTAATGAAGAAGTAGAGGAACAAAAAAGTAATAAAGCATATATAAAATAAATAGTAGAATGGCGGATGTAAATCTGACCTTATCAGTAATTAAATTAATTGTAAATAGATTAAATGCTCCAATCAAAAGGAAGAGATAGAAAGAATGGGTTTATTTTTTTATTTTATTTTTTTAAATTTATTTTTATTATGGTGACATTGGTTAACGAAATCCAGTAAGTTTCAGGTGTACAATTCAGCAGTAAGGAATATATATATTGCAGTGTGTGTTCACTGCCCATAGTTAGATTTCTTTCTGTCATCA
>NW_006434840.1:119336-130585 GCF_000325575.1 Pteropus alecto
ATACGTACCACAACTTCTTTAGCCAATCATCTATCATAGGACACTTTGGTTGCTTCCATGTCCTGGCCACTGTGAATAATGCTGCTATGAACATCGGTATGCAAATATCTTTTCAGATATATATTTTCAAATCTTTGGAGTAAATACCCAGTAGAGGGATTGCTGAATCATATGGTAGATCAAGTCTTAGTTTTTTGAGGAACTCCATACTGATTTCCATAGTGGCTATACCAATTTGCAGTCCCACTAGCAGTGTGTGAGGATTCCTTTTTCTCTGCATCCTCTCCAACACTTGTTATTATCTGTCCTGTTGATAACAGCTGTTCTAACAGGAGTGATGGTATCTCATTGTGGTTTCAATTTGCATTTCCCTAATAACTAGTGATGTTTAGAATCTTTTCACATGTTTATTGACCTTTTCTGTGTCTTTTGGGGAGAAGTGTCTGTTCAGGTCCTCTGCCCATTTTTTAATTGGTTTGTTTGTTTTTGTTGTTGTTATTGAGTTGTATGAGTTCTTTGTATATTTTGGATATTAGGCCCTTATCAGAGGTGTTGCTTGCAAATATATTTTCCCATTCTGATGTTTATCTCTTTACCTTGTTGACAGTTTCTTTGGCTGTGCGGAAGCTTTTCAGTTTAACGTAGTCCCATTCATTTATTTTTGCTTTTTCTTCCCTTGTGTTTGGGGTCAAATTCATAAAATCCTCTTTAAGTCCAAGGTCCATGAGTTTAGTTCCTATGTTTTCTTCTATGCAATTTTTTTTTGTTTGTTTCAGGTCTTATTTTCAGGTCCTTAATCTATTTTGAGTTAATTTTGGTGTGTGATGATAGACAACAGTCTAGTTTCATTCTTTGCTGGTGGCTTCCAGTTTTCCCAGCACCATTTATTGCAGAGGCTTTCCTTCCTGCACTGTGTGTTTTTGGCTCTTTCGTCAAAATTATTTGCCCATATAAACATGGGTTTACTTCGAAAGAATGGGTTTATAAACAGAATCCAACTATATGCTGTCTACAAGAGATACACTGTAGATTCAAAGACACATATAGGTTAAAAGTAAAAGGATAGAAAAAATATATCATGCAAAACAGACTCTAAGTAAAATGCTTGTTAATAGATACAAAAGAAAGACATTTTCAGATGCTAAAAAGACAAATGGATCTATAATAATGATAAATATAATGATAAGTATATATGATAATGACAAATATATATTCACCTAAAAAAAACAAAATACATGAAACAAAAATGGAGAGATTAAAGTGACAAATAGGCCAATCAACATTGAATAATTGGAAACATCAATACCCAACTTTCAATAATGGTTAGAACAAGTTGGCAGGAGATCAACAAGAAAATAAAAGACTTGAACATCACTATAAACCAACTAGACCTAGCAGATATCTATACAAAACTCCAGTAACTCATTCTATGAGGCCAGTATTATGTTAATACTTAAATCAGACAAAGATATTACAGGAAAGGAAACTACACACCAATATCTCATGTGAACATAGAGGAAAAATTCTCAACCTAATATTAACAAATTAAATCCAACTATGTACAAAAAGAATTTTACACCACAACCAAGTGGGATTTATTTCAGGTATGCAAGACTATATATATTTCCCCCCATTACATCAACAGTCTAAAGAAGAAATATCATATATCATATCAATAGATGCAGAAAAAACATTCGACTAAATCCAACACACATTTTTGATAAAACTTTCAGCAAACCAGGAATATAGAGAAACTGCTTCAACTTGATAAAGAATATCTACAAAAAGCTTACAGCTAACATCATAATGTCTTTATTCTCAATGTTTTCCTGCTAAGATCAGGAGCAAAACAAGGATGTCTGCTCTCACTTCTTCTATTTCAACTTCATATTGGATGTCCTACCTGATTCAGTAAGACAAGAGAAGGAAATAAAAGGTATACCAATTGGGAAGAAATAAATAAAACTGTTTTTTGTTTGTTTTTTGAAGATAACATGAATGTCTATGTAGGAAATCTCAAAGAATCATGGAAAAAAGTCTCCTGGAACTAATCAATGATTATATCATGGTTGGAAGATTCAAAGTTAATATACAAAAGTCAATTGCTGTATTATTTACCATTAATGAACAATTGGAATTTGAAATAGAAAATATGATATCATTTATATTAATACCAAAAATGTAATACATAGTTGAAACCTAAGGAAATAGGTCCATGATCTATATGAGGAAAACTACAAAACTCTGATGAAAAGAACCAAAGGATATCTAAATAAATAGAGGATATCTAAATAAATGTTCAAGAAATAAATAAATATTTCTTGAACATTGATAGAAAGACTCAATATTATCGACATCCTTTCTTTCCAACTTTATATATAGATTCAACATAATCCTAATAAAAGTTCCATGAAGATTCTCGTGGATATTGACAAGCAGATTCTAAAGTTGATATGGAAATGTAATGACAAAGAATAGCTAACACAACATTGAAAGAGAAAAACAAATTCAGAGAACTACCACTACGCCATTAAAGACTGTCCTATATAAGCTACATTTGTTAAGACATAGTGGTATTGGTGAAAGAATAGACAAATAGATCAGTGGAAGAGAATGGAGGATACAGAAATAGGCCCACGTAAGTATAGTCACACTGATCTTTGACAAAAAACATAAGCCAGTCAATGGAAAAAAGATAGTCTTTTCAACAAATGGTTTTGGAACAACTGGATATCCACATACAAAATTATGAACCTAGACACAGACCTTACACCTTTCACTAAAATCAACTCAAAATGTATCATGGACTTCAAATTTTTAAATGTCAAAACAAAAATTATAAAACTCTTAGAAGATAACAATGGAAAAAATCTTGGTGACCTTGGGTTTCTAATGACTTCTTAGTTATAACACTGAAAGCAAGGTAAATAAAAGAAAAAGTTATGTTAAAATTTCATTACAATTAAAAACTCCTGCTCTGCAAAACAGTATTAAGAGAATGAAAAGACAGGTCACAAACTTGGAGAAAAATATTTGCAAAACACTTATATGATAAAAGACAAAATATAAAACACTAAAACTCAACATTAAGAAAATGAACAACTGGATTGAAAAGTGGGCAAAGGATTACCAAAGAAGATATATAAATGGAAAATAAATCTACGCAAAGGTGTTGAACATCGTATGCTATTGGGGAACTGCAATTAAAAAAAAAAAACGGTAGGATACCACTACATACCTATTAGAATGATGAAAATTCAAAACACTGACAACACTAAGCAAAGAAACTCTCATTCATTGCTGGTGAGAATGAACTTTGGAACACAGTTTGACAATTGTTTTTTTTTGTTTTGTTTTGTTTTTAATGTTCAGAGGAGCTTCATTCACAACAGACGAAAATTGAAAACAAGCAAAATGCCCATTAACAGGAGATTCACAAGCAAACTGTGGTTTATTCATGTAGTGGGACACTGATTGCAGTCCTTGGTGTTTATCCTAATGAGCTGAAAACTTATTCCCACACTAACCCTTAACACAAATGTTTATATCAGCTTTATTCATATTTGCCAAAACTTGGAAGCAACCCTTCAGTACATGAAAAACTAAACAAGCTCTGGTTTCCGTATTCCATAAAATGGAATATTATTCAGCAATAAAATAAGTGAGCTATCAAGCCACAAAATGACATGGAGGAACCTTAAATGCATATTCCTAAGTGGAAAACACCAATTTGAAAAAGCTACATACTGTATGATTTAAAATATATGACATTTTGGAAAAGACAAAACTATGAAGACAGTAAAAAAGATCAGTGGTTGCCAAGCATTAAGAGAGAAGGAGGGCTAACCAAGTGGAGCATAGGTGATTTTCATGGCATTGAAACCATTCTGTATGAAAATGCCATGGTGGATACATGCCATCATACATTTGTCCAAACCCATAGAATGTACAACACAAAAAGTGAACCAGTATGTAATCTATGGACTTTAGTTACTAATAATGTATCAATTTGAGTTATCAATTATAGCAAATATACCTCACTAATGCAAAATGTTAATAATAGGGCAACCTAGGGGCATGGGAGTGGCTAATAAGAGAACTCCCTGTATACTTTTTTCATATAAAACTGTTTAAAAATAAGATCTATTTATTTAAAAATTACTATGTGCATTTTTTATTCAAATTCTGAATTCTTCATTGATCTGTTAAAAATTAGTAGCAGTTTTATTTTATTGTAGTTTTAAAATGCATTTTCATATGTAATCCTGTCTCACCTATCATCTATCAGATATTTCTTGTCAATTTTTACACATTTTTCTAAATTAAGTTTGTATTTGGCTTGTCTAATAAAAAGAATTCCATAGAGTTTTCAATGAGATTAAATTGAATTTATGTATTTTATGAGGAAAACGTGTATCTTTAAAAAACTGAGTCTCTTTACCCAAGAACGAAGTATGTCTTCATTATTTATTCAAGTTTTGTTTTATCTTCTATAATAGTAATTTAAAATTTGTTTATATAGATCATACATATTTATTTTAAGGTTCATTTTTTTAAATTTATTTATTACATTGCTAATATGAATGAAATCATTCTTTTCATATTATTTTCCACCTATTTTAAATGCAAATTTTGATTCATGTATATTAAGTTTGTAGCAAGCTGTAATCAATTGCTTGGGTCAGTAATTTAAGAGTAAACCTTTCTGAGTACCTTCTTAATGTGTTACAATAAGATGATGCCATGTGACCTAAGTCACTTGTCTTTTGATTTTCAACTTTTGTCTCAATCACTGATACTCAATGATGAATATACAAAGCAAAAACAGATGGCATGGTGGTAAGGGGAACACATGCTGTTTTTAACTTATTCCAGTTTATTATTTAGACAGAAAAAGTCCATTCTTCTCCACTTTGACTCAGTGAATATGTTAAGGTATAAGTTCTACATTAGTATTTGTAATTAAGTATCTATATTAAGCTCATAAAGCTTTGCTAATACTTTTGCTTCACTCAGAGTCAGAGTTGAAGAAAAGGAACCTTCAAACACCTTCCAGGGGTGGGGAGGGTATAAGAAAGAAAATAAAGGTTAATAAGCTTAATTTCATCTTATTAAGACTGTGATCCTGGGAAGCTTAAAATTGTTAATAAATGAACTAAAACATTTAAATTTAAAATAATAATAGTTTTATTGATTTATCAATCATAGGAACAGTACATGCTTATTTTTATAACCACAAATACAGAAAAGTTAAGTTAATAACTTAAACATACCCATCAAACAGAGGATTGATATTAAGATTTGGTGATGGTATCAGTCTTTGACTCTTCTGATTTTCCATGACAGAAACCAAGCCCCAATAAGTTTAAAAATTAAAAGTGGTCCTTATTCACTGTAAATAACACTGCAATGAACATTGGGTGCACATATCTTTACAGATGAATGTTTTAAAATTTGGGGAGTAGATACCCAGAATAGGGATTGCTGGATCACATGGTAATTCTATTCTTAATTAATGTCCTTTGATAGATAATTGGATAAAGATGTGGTACATATATACAATGGAATATTACTCAGCCATAAGAAAAGATGAAATACTGTCATTTGTGACAACATGGATGGACCTGGAAATAATCATGCTAAGCAAAATAAGTCAGAAAGTTGAGAACCATATGATTTCACTTATATTGGGGATGTAAAACTGAAAGCAATATATGAACAAGACAGAGACTCATGAACAACAGTTTAGTAGTTACCAAAGGGAAAAGGTAAAGGGGTCAAATATATGGTGATAGAAGGAAATATAACTTAGGGTGGTGAACACACAATGCAATATACATGACCTATTATTGAATTGTATACTTGAAACCTATATAATTTTATTAACCAATGTCACCCCAATAAATTTAATTAAAAAAATGGTCTTTATTGATTCATGTAATCAAGCTGTAGTTTGTTCAATGGAGGAGCTGGCCTCAGCAGAGGAACTAGATGTAATCTTTTTCTTTTTCTGTGTCTTTATGGGTCTGTCTGACTTATCTTCTGCATTACTCTTTTAATGTTTTTCTGCATTAGTAGTTCCCAAAATATTTGGTCTTAGGAACGTTACACTAAAAAGTTACTGAGAATGCCAAAGGGTTTTATGTGGGTTTTACTATTAAATTTACTGTATTAGAGATTAATCTTGAGAATTTTTTAAAAAGAAGAATATCCAAGGAGAAATAAATAAATCATTCACAATTAACTAAGCAGAAAAAAGAAGAAAAAAAAAAAGAACAAAGAAAGTATGACAAATAGAAAACAAATAGCAAGATGGTAAATTTAACTTTTTCCTTATCAATAATTACATTAAATGTAGGTCGTATAAAAACTTCAGATGAAAGGCGGTGACTGTCTCAGTGGCAGAAAAGCAAGACTCAACTATCTGCTGCCTACAAAAAAACACTTTATAAATATGAAGGCACAAATAGATTAAGAATAAAAACATGAAAAAATATATACTATGCTAACATTAGTCAAAAGAAAGCTGAGAAGGCTATATTAATATAAGACAAATTTAATTTCAGAACAAAGAATATTATCAAGGATAAGATAATTTATAATAAAAATGACAATTCACAAAGATCATAAATATGTTTATGCAACTAACAGAGCTTCAAAATAGTTGAAGCAAAACCTGAGAAAACTAAAAGGAGATGAAATCACAATTATAGCCAGATATTTCATCACTAATCTCTTAATAATTGAGAAATAGGAGATTCAAAAATACATGCAAGACTATAAGGACACTATCAAACAATTTGACATGATAAGAATAAAACACTCTATCCGAGAGCAGAATACACATTCTTTTAAAGTGTAAATAGAACGTTTACCAAGATAGACTATATTTGAGGTCATAAAACAAGTCCTAATAAATTTAAAATAATTCAAATTCTACAAAGTATATTCTTCATCCGAAATTATTTTGTGACAACATGGATGGATCTTGAGATTCATGCTAAGTGAAATATGTCAGACAGAAGAAATTGAGAACCATATGATTTCACAGAAGAAATTGAGAACCATATGATTTTATATGTGGAATATAAAACTGAAAGCAACAAATGAACAAGCCAAACAAAGAAAAACTCACAGACACAGACAACAGTTTAGTGGTTACCAGAGGGAAAAGGGAGTGAGAGGGAGGTAGATAAGGGTAAAGGGGGTCAAATATATGGTGACAGAAGGAAATTTAACTGAGTGGTAAACACACAATGCAGTATACATATGACATATTATTCAATTGTACACTTGAAACCTGTGTAATTTTATTAACCAATGTCACCCCAATAAATTTAATTTAAAAAAGGAAATTCTAGTAAAAATGGACTTGTAGATGACATTCAGCAAGTGTGTGTTGGTATGGGATGTTTCGACATGCAAGACTTTTGGCAGCAGAAGAGTTAGGTGTGTATATATATATATTCTAAGAATGAAAGTTGGGATAGTATTTGGAGCAAAAATGAAGAAATATACTTTAAAAAATAAAAATAAAAATTTAATAATAGAAATATAAATGGAAAATTCTCAAATATTTGGAAACTAAACAATACGCTTTGAAGTAACCCAATAATCAAAGTAGAAATTAGAATATAAATTAGAAAGTAATTGAATTGAATACAAATAAAAACATCAAAATTTTCCAGGTGCAACTAAAGCAGTTCTTAAAGAGAAATCTGTAGCACTAAATGGTTATCTTAGAGAAGAAGGACTTAAATCAATGACTTCATCTTCTACTTAATGAAACTTGAAAAAAAACAGCAAATTAAGCCTAGAGTAAGCAGGATAAAGTATAATACACAGATGAACAGAAACCAGTGAGAGAGAAAAACAGAAAAGCAATGTAGAAAAGCAGTGGTTCCTTGAGAAGATAATAAAAAGCAGTGGTTCCTTGAGAAGATAATAAAATTGATAAACAGCTAACCTGCCTCGAGTAAAAAGAGAAAATGGAAATGATCACTATCAGGAGGAAGAAAGTGGACACCACTACTGATCCTATAGACATTAAGAGGATAATGTAGGAATACTATATACATCTTGATGCCAAGAAATTTGACAACTTTGATAAAATAGACAAATTACTTGAAAGGCATAAACTATCAAAAGCAACTCAGGTAGAAATAGATAACCCAAATGGCCCTATAGTTTTAAAATAAATTGTTTTTATAAATTAAAACTGTCCTAGAAAGAAAACTCTATGCCCATATGTCTTTCCTGGTGAATTATACCAAACAATAATGAAAAGATTAATATTAATTCTACACAAGTTTTTCCAGAAAATCAAAGAGGGAACATTTCACAACTCATTCTGTCGGGCCCTGATACCAAAACCAAACACAACATTGTAATAAAAGAAAACTACAAACGAATATTCCTCTTAATAAAATTTTAACAAATCAAATTTAATAATATATTAAAGGGCACTATATCATGATGGAATAGAGTTTATCCCAGGAATGCAGGATTGGTTTAATATTTGAAAAATCAATGAATGTATTTTACCGTGCTAACAGATTAAAGACAAAAAACACATAATTGTCTCAATAGGTGCAGAAAATGAATTTGATGGGATTAAATATCCTTTATGCTGAAAATTTTTCAACCATCTTGGAATAGAAGGGAGCTTCCTCAAATCTGCTGAGTAGCTACAAAAATCCTACTGCTATCATCATATTTACTGGTGAAAACTAAATTGGTTTCCCCTAAGATCAGGAGTAATGCAAGGATGTCCACACTGCTTCTATTAAACATTTTACCGGAGGTTCTAGCCACTGCAATAAGACAAGAAAAATAAATAAGAGGCAAAAAAACTGGGAAGAAAGTAAAACTTTCTTTATTCGTAGATAATGTGATTATCTACTTAGAAAACCCTAAAGACTCTATAAAAAAGTTAATATAACTAAGAAGTGAGCTTAACAAGGTCACAGGATACTAATATTAATTGTATTTACCTAAAGCAACAACGGACCATTTGAAATATAAATTTAAAAAATACCAATTACAATAACATCAAAATGTTATATAATTACATATGTATTTGGCAAAAGTTGTGCAATACCTGTAGGCTGAAAATGAAAATCCATCACCAAGAGGAATTAAAGATAATCTAAATAAATGAAGAGATACACTATGTTCATGGATTGGACCACTCAATATTGTTAAGATGACATATCTCCCCAAATTGATCAATAGATCCAAAGCAACCCCAATCGAAATCCCAGCAAGGTTTTCTGTAAAATTTGACAAGCTTGTTCTGAAATTTTCTAGGCTATGCAGAGAATTTAAAATAGCCAAATTATGTTGAATCGAGAGAAAATGTTGGAGCATTTGTACGACCTGATTTCAAACATACTATAAAGATACAGTAACCAAGACATTATGGTATTGGTATAAATATCAATGTATAGATCAATGGAACAGAATAGAAAGCCCAGAAATAGATCAACATATATATGGTCAATTGATTTTCAGCAAAGTTGCCAAGATAATCCAAAGGGGAAATATATCCCTTTCAAAAACTGCTGCTAGAATAATTGGATTGTCATATGCAAAAAATCCCTCTCATTATTTATCTTATACCATATGCAAAATTTAATTTCTAAGAGATCTTAGATCTAAATGGAAGAACTAAAATGATAAAACTTCTTGAAGAATATGTAGAAAAAAATCTTATTGACATTGGGTTTGGCAAAAATTCCTTAAAGTTTCTTAAATGGGACAAAAAAAGCATGGGAGTAAAAAATGTAGACTTCATCAATGTTTAAAACTTTGGGATTCGGCGGAAACATGGCAGAGTGAGAGACATCCCTAGATCTCTCCCCTTGAAACAACAATAAGCTGAACATCTAAAACTCAACAAAAAGCACCCAAACTGTACACTAGCACGTCTGAGTGTGGGATCTGTGCATAAGAGCTACCACAGGTTGGAACCCCGGGTGTCCGGCGGTGGGCTGGGACAAATAAAGATGCTGCCTCTCATAGCCTCCAGAGCTCCCTTTAGGAGAAGGGGGAGGGGTTAAGGCGCAGCGACTTCCTGAAAAACCCTGCCTGGAAGTGCCAGGGCTTGCACACAGCCAACCAGAGGGCCCAGTCATCAGGGCAGAAAGCGGAGAAGTGGGCAGGGCCACAGAGAAACAATAGCTGATTTTTACTGGCCCCAGTTGCAAAACTGAGGCTGTGCTGCAGTCCCCAAACCCCAACCCAGAGGGCCCCTCACCCCATACCCTCCAAGATAGATCACTGCGGAGCCCCAGGGAAATCTGAGCAAATGCTGCCAAGACTGAAGCTACCTCTCCAGCCTCTGGAGCTCCCTACAGGAGGAGGGAGATAGGAGAAGGAGTGCGAGTTCCTGCGGTGAGTTCCCTGAACAGCTCTGCCTTGGAAAGCTGTGACCTGTGGCCTACCAGCTACACGGCACAGTCATCAGGACAGAAAACAGAAACAGGGTGGGACCGCAGAGGAACAACAGTTGATTTTTGCTGGAGATTGCAAAACCAAGGCTGAGACGCAGCCCCCAACCCCTGACCCAGAGGGCCTCTCCCCACATACCTTCTGAGACCAGTCACCACGGAGCCCCAGGATAATCTGAGCAAATGCTACCTAAACTGCTAGGGATCCAAGAGGCTTAGACGCCATCTACAGGAAACCAAAAGAAGAAAACCTTCTTTGCAGCAGGCTAAAGAAAGACCTTTATTTAATAAATCTTCTCTCTGGAAAAACAACAGAATACACTTCCATTAATACCCAGGCAGAGAACTCCTCCATTAAGGCATCTCAGAAAGAAAGAAAAATCTTCAGAAAATAAGCTTACAGACATAGAAATATGCGACTTAAATGACAGAGAATTCAGGATGGTACTTTTGAAAAAACTCAATGAGACCTGAAACGACTCAAATCAGCAATTTCAGGAATTGAAAAAATAACTAGATGAGCAGAGCAAGGAGATCGAAACTCTCAAAAGAAATCAAATAGAACTTACGGAGATGAAGAACACACTGCAAGAGTTAAAAAATGAAATCGCAAGCTTGGGAAATAGAGTTGACCAAATGGAGGAAAGGATATCGAAAACAGAAATCTAGAAATAAATCAGAAGGAAGAAGAGAGAAACTGAAGAATGAAAAATAATGAAAGAGAAATTCAAGAACTAACTGATACCATCAGGACAGGAAACATAAGAATAATGGGCATTACCGAAGGCAAAGAAAAGG
>NW_006434840.1:133811-142004 GCF_000325575.1 Pteropus alecto
TCTTTTGGTGGAGGATTGGATAAAGAAGATGTGATATATATACACAATGGGATACTACTACTACTCAGCCATAAGAAGGGTGAAATATTGCCATTTGTGACAACATGGATGGACCTTGAGATAATCATGCTAAGCGACATAAGCCAGACAGAAAAAGTTGAAAATCACTTGATATCACTTATATGTGGGATATAAACCTAAAAACAACAAATGAACAGGACAAACAGAGACTCGTGGACATGGACTATAGACTAGTGGTTACCAGAGGACTATAGATTAGTGGTTACTATTGGGATGTGGGAGGAGGTGGGGGGGCGGTAGGGTTAAGTGGGTAAAGGGGATCAAATATATTATAGCTGAAGGAAACTGGATTTTGGGTGGTGAACACACAATAGAATATATAGATGTCAAATGATAATGTACACCTGAAAATTTTATGATTGTAATAACCAATGTTACTTTAATAATCTTAATTTAAAAATAAATAAATAAATAAATGACCAAAAACAAAACAAAACAAAAAAATCTTTGACTTCAAAAGACACTTTAAAAAAATGAAAATTTAAATCACATATTGGGAAAAATATTTGTAAAGCAGATATTTGATAAAATGACTGCATCTAGAATGTATTTAAAAGTTTTATAACTAAATAACAAAAAGATGAATGAACTAATAAAAAAATTTGCAAAACGTGTGAACAGACAATTCAACAAGGAAGACAAATAGATGACTAATAAGCACAGAGAGAGTCAACATCTTCAGTTATAGAAATGCAAATTAAAACTACCAAAATTTAAACAATGACAACAACAACACACACAGACACACACACACACACACACACACGTACGTACACTGACCATACCAACTATTGTCATGGATATGGGGAAAACGAAACTCTTATTTACTGCTGGTGGGAATGCAAAATGCTAGAACCACTTAGGAAATCTGGAAGTTTTTAATAAAATTACCATATGACTCAGCAATCACATTCCTACGTATTTATTCAAGAGCAATGAAAGTACACAAATTTTTGTACATGGATATATATATCTCAGCTTTATTTGTGATTGCCAAAAACTTTAAACAACTCAAATGTCCACCAATAGATTAGATAAATTTGTAAAATATCCATAAAGTGAAATAATACTAAAGACACAAACTTGATAAAATGCAATGACAGATGCATCTCAGAATAATACTGGATGAAAGAAACTAGAGAAATAAGACTACATATGATTCCATTCATATAAAGTTCTAGAAAACAATTCTATCAATCAACTGGAAAATTCTAACAAACTATAGTTACAAAGCAGATCAGTGCTTGACTGTGTATGGGGCCAAAGTAAGGGTTAATTATAATTTAACATGGGAAAATTTGGGGATTGACGATATGTACATTATCTTGATTGTAGTTATAATTTTGTGGGTATATGTATATGTCAAGACTAATCAAACTATACACTTAAAATGTGTGCAGTTTATTATATGCCAGATAAACCTCAGTAAACCTGCTTAATAAATTATACAAGCATACATTATATTAGCTGTCAGGGAGATGATATTGTCATATCAAATTCCGTAGCTTCTGGAAAACTCCATTGTATATTCTAATGAGAATGAGAGTGAAAAAGGCCAATAACATTTGAGAACTATTTCAAAAATAGTTTTTACCTCATGGACCCTCTGGAGAATTGTGGACCCTCAGGGGTCACTGGACAACAATTTGAGAATCAATGCTCTACATGTTAATGTTATTTTTTTAGGCTAATTCTCACAAAAGCTAAAATTATGCCCATAGGTCAGGGAAAAACCAGATTGTGTGGGTCCTGATGATTGCATGACTTGGGAGGCCATCCATGAGAAAAGGAATACAAATATATCAAACTCTTGGAAATTTTACAAAAATATACAGTCAGATGAACACATTGTTAGGACAAGGTCAAAGCTTTGGAAGGTATGCAAGTAAGGAGACCTGAAAACCGATCTTAATTAGCTATTCAATAAATTCACTTTTACCATTGGCAACTTTAGGCCTTCATATCTCTATTTTCATACCAGGAAGCAAAGAGGAATCTCTTCCCCACTAGCTTGAAATAGAAAAATACAGATGAAGGATTGTGATTATCAAAAGTTATTGGTTGATTTTGAATTTTACATTTAAGTCTTTAACCCATTTTGACTTTATTCTTGTATATGGTATAAGAAAGTGGTCTAGATTCATTTTTGCATGTATCTATTCAGTTTTTCCAACACCATTATCTGAAGATACTATCTTTACTCCATTGTATATTCTTGCTTCCTTTGTCATAGACTAATTGACCATATTGAAGTGGGATCTCTATTCTGTTACATTGATCTATGAGTGTTCTGAAGTCAGCACCATGCTGTTTTGATTACTATAACTGTGCACTATAATTTGATAACAGGTAGTGTGATACCTCTAACTTTGTTTTTCTTTGCCAAGACAGCTGTGGTTATTTGGAGTCTTTTGTAGTTTCATAAAAATTTTTAGCATTATTTGTTTTAGTTCTGTGAAAAATGCCATTGGTATTTTGCTAGGCATTGCATTGAATGTGTAGACTGTTTTGGATAGCATGGCTGTTTTTACAACGTTAATTCTTCCTATCCATGAACATGACAAATGCTTCCATTTATTTGTATCTTCTTCAGTTTCTTTCTTCAATGTTTTGTAATTTTCTGAATAGAGGTCTTTTACCTTCTTGGTTAAATTTATTCCTAGGTATTTTATTTTTTTGACACAATTGTAAATGGGATTGTTTTCTTAATTTCTCTTATAGTTTGTTACTGGTGTATAAAAATGAAGTCAATTTCTGAATATTAATTTTATATTCTGCTACTTTATTGAATTTATCAGTTTTAATGGCTTTTTGGTGAAATCTTTGGAATTTTCTATATATAGTATCATGTCATCTATAAATAATTCCAGTTTTATTCTTCCTTTCCAGTTGGATACTTTTTATTTCTTCTTATCTGATTGCTTGTGGCTAGAATTTCCAAATACATTTAATAAAATTGGTGAAAGTGGACGTCCTTGTCTTGTTCCCGATCTTAAGGGAAACTTTTTTTGATTTTTCCCATTGAGTATGATGCTAGCTGTGGGTTTGTAGTATATGACCTTTATTATTGAGGTTTTTCCTAGCTGTTCCCATTTTGCTGAGAATTTTATTATAAATGAATGCTGGGTTGTGTCAACCACTTTTCCTGCATCTATTAGTGCAATCATATGATTTTTATCTTTCCATTTGTTAATGCAGTGTATCACATTAATGAAGTTGTGAATATTGAAACAACCTTGCATCCCAGCAATAAATCCAAATTGATCAAGCTGTATGATCTTTTAATTTCTTGCTGAATTTGGTTTGCTAATATTTTGTTGAAGATTTTTGATCTATGTTTATCAAGGATACCGGCCTATAATTTTCCTTTTTTTGTAATGCTTTCAGTTTTGGAGTCAGGATAATGTTGGCCTCGTAAAATGAGCTTGGGAGCCTTCCTTTGTCTTGAATTTTTTGGAAGTTTGAGGATAGATGTTCATCCTTCTTTGAAAGTTTGGTAAAATTCACTTGTGAAGCCATCCAGTTCAGAACTTTTGTTTGTTGAGAATTTTATTTTAAATGTTTTCTGCATTTAAGTAATTTATTTATTTTTAATTAAATTTAATGGAGTGACATTAATTAATAAAATCATATAGGTTTTAAATATAGAGTTCAGTGATACATCATATGTATATTACATTGTGTATTCACCACCCAAAGTTAAGTCTCCTTCGATCATCATATATTTGACTCCCTTTACCCTTCTCTCCCTCCTCCCTTCCTCCTGCTGGTAACCACTAAACTGTTGTCTGTGCCTATGAGTTTTTGTTTGTTTGGCTTGTTCATTTGTTGCTTTCAGTTTTATATTCCACATGAGTGAAATCATATTGTTGTCAGTTTTTTCTGACTTATTTCACTTAACATGATAATCTCAGGATCCATCTATGTTGTCAAAAATGGCAGTATTTCATCTTTTCTTAATGGCTGAGTAATATTCAATTGTATTTATGTACCACACCTTCTTTGTCTAATCATTTATTGAAGGACATTTTAGTTGATTCCATGTCTTGTCCACTGTAAATAATGCTTTTGTGAACATCGAGGTGCATATGTCTTTATGCATAAATGTTTCCAAATATTTTGGGTAGATACACAGAAGAAAGGATTGTTGGTCATATGGTAATATTAATCTTAATTTTTTGAGGAATCTCCATACTTTTTTTCATAGTTGCTGCACCAATTTGCATTTCCACCAGCAGTGCACAAGTGTTCCCTCTTCTCCACAACCTCTTCAACATTTGTTATTACTTGTCCTGTTGATGATAGCCATTCTGTCAGGTGTGAGTTGGTATCTCATTGTGCTTTTGATTTGCATTTTCCTAATAGCTAGTGAAGGTGAGCATCTTTTCATATGTCTGTTAGCTATATTATGTCTTCTTGGGAGAAGTGTCTGTTCAGATCCGCTGCCCATTTTTAATTGGATTATTTGATTTTTTGTTGTTGAGTTGTATGAGTTCTTTGTATATTTTGGATATTATCCCCTTATTGGAGGCATTGTTTCCCAATATATTCTCCAATTTGGATGGTTGCTTCTTTGCCTTGTTGATGGTTTCTTTTGCTGTGCAGAAGCTTTTTAGTTTAATATAGTCCCAGTCACTTATTTTTTCTTTTCCTTCCCTTGCCTCTGAGGTCAAATTCATAAAATGCTCTTTAAATCCAAGGTCCATGAGTTTAGTACCTATGTTTTTTTATATGCAATTTATTGTTTCAGATTTTATATTTAGGTTTTGACCCATTTTGAGTTAATTTTGGTGTATGGTGACAGTCTAGCTTCCTGCTTTTGCATGTGGCTTTCCAATTTTGCCAACACCATTTATTAATTTTCTTCATTGTATTACTGATTTGATTTCATCAGTAGTTATCATTCTGTTCAGATTTTCTGTTTCTTCTTGGCTCAGTCTTCAAAGATTTTAATTTATGCATTTCTTCCAGATTGTCCAATTTGTTGGCATATAATCATTTGTAGTATTTTCTTAACCTTTGTATTTTTGTGGTGTCAGTTGTCACTTCGCTTTCAATTCTAATTTTATTCTTTTGGGGCCTCTCTCTTTTTTTCCTGATTAGTCTGGTTAAATGTTTATCAATTTCGTTTATCTTTTCAAAGAACCAGCTCTTTCTTTCATTGATCTTTTGTATTGGGTTTTTTTTTTTTTTTTAGATTCTATTTTATTTATTACCACTCTAATTTTTATTATTTCCTTCCTTTTACTCACTTTGGACTTAGTTTGCTGATCTTTTTCTAGTACCTTTAGGTATAAGGTTGGGTTGTTTATTTGAGATTTTTCTTCTTTCTTGAGTTATGCCTCTATTACTGTTAATTTCCCTCTCAAGACTGCTTTCACTCTGTCACCTATATTTGGAGTCATGGTGTTTCATTTTCATTTGTCTCAAGGTATTTTTTTGATTTCTCCTTGATCTCATTGTTAATTAATTCAGTTTAGTAACATGTTATTAAGCTTTTGTGTGTTTGTGTGTTTTTCTAGTTAGCAAATCAGTGGATGGGATTGACTCTTGGGCTGACTGCCTGTGAGGATTGGCCACACCCACAGGTTATGAGCTGCTGTGTCGGGGCTGACTCCAGGAAGTAAGATTCACCCCAGCAGCCTCATATTCCTCTTGAGACCACCCTTTGGGTGTGCTGGTTGTGGGGCTATTTAGGTGGTTCTCTGTTGTGGTCTGATACCAGCCTCTGGGCATGTTGTTTCTGTGGTCCCTTGGGAGGGGCTTCCATGGAGGCCAAGGTCATCACTGCCTTTGATCATTTGGGGCAAACTGGTAGGAGGTACAAAGCAATCCACAGGTGGTCCCTGCCTATACTGGATCTGGAGGGAGAGAACTCACTATGAATCAAGGTCAGTTGCACCTAGTACTCAGCCTGGGGCAGCTTAAGAAAAAGTCCAGGGCACCCCAAGGCCTAAGGCTGCCTACCTGCTGCCCATGAAGCTCTGCAGCTGAATGAGCCTTTGCTTGGTATGTGAGTCAGGTGAGGCAGGGACCCAAGGAGTCACTGGGGTAAAGTAAGCAGATT
The DNA here is from genome assembly GCF_000325575.1 of Pteropus alecto. NCBI lineage: Eukaryota > Metazoa > Chordata > Mammalia > Chiroptera > Pteropodidae > Pteropus > Pteropus alecto. Next base: position 139,960 of record NW_006434840.1, read on the forward strand.
TCATTCAGCCAATGAAGATTCAGCTTTGATTCCAGTGCTGAACCTGTGGACTCTTGCAAAAGTGTCAGATCACAGTGAGGCCAGCCACTGCTTACCTCGGGCCTAAAAATACCTGAGATTTGTTCAAGAAATACTGCAGCTCGGGCCAGGGATGGTTGCCTGTCCTCAGGATTGTCTCTGGAGGTGTGTGAGCAGAGGCCTGCTGATTGTCACGAACAGAGTCCCCTGCTGAAAGGGCTGTGTGTGGCTGGTTACTCAGTTAAGAATATGCCCTCTTAATTAGTGAGTTGGGTGAGGTGGGGTCTCAGAGAGTCACAGGGTGGAGAGAACCCATCTCCATGCCAATGCAGATTCAGATTTGGTGCCAGTGCTGAGCCTCTGGCCACCTGCAAGAGTTTCAGATCTCACCAAGGCCAGCTGCTGCCTGACTCGGGCCCGCAGATCCCTGCAGTTTGTTCAAGAGGTATTGCAGCTCTGGCTGTCACCACTTACCCACCCCTAAAATCTCTCCTGAGATATTCAAGTCATGCACTGGCCATGATTGCTGTGTTCTGTTGATTGCTATCCAATAAACCACTCGCTGAGAATGCAGGGTGGGGCTGGTTGCTAGGCAATGAGCTTGCCAAGGACAATTTGTGTAACTTAATTTTTATGATGACAAATACAATGGGAAGAATTAATCTACTGAATCTGAAGACTTATTATATAGCTATAGTAATCAAGACTGTAGTACTGGTAGAGGAATAGACACATGAATTAGTGGAATAGAATAAAAAAACTCAGAAATAGACTTCACACGATATGTCCAACAGTTTTTTGACAAAGGTTTAAACGCAATTTAAAGGAGAAAAGATGGTATATTAGTCAAGTTTCTTCAGAAAAACAGAACTAGTAGGATGTATATATGTATGTAGAAAGAGATTTATTATAAAGAATTGGTTCAGATGATTATGGAATCTGAGAAGTCCCTAGATCTGCACTCAGCAAGCTGGAGACACAGCAGAGATGATAGTGTGGTTTCTAAGTCGGAAGGCCTGAAACCAGGAGAACCTATGGTATATTTCCGTTTTGAATGCCAGCAGTCTTGAAACTTAGGAAGAGTCGCTGTTCCAGTGTAAATCTGAAGGGAGGGAAGAACAGATTTCCTAGCTCAATTCAGACAGGCTGTAGATTTCCTCTTACTTGCAGGAGAGTCACTCTTTTTATTTTATTTAGTTTTTTATCTGATTAAATGAAGGCCATCCATATTGGGGAGGGCAATCTTCTTTATTCAGCCTACCAATTCAACTGTTAATCTCATCCAGAAAAACCCTCACATCCACATCCAGAATAATGTTTGACCAAAGGTCTGGGAATGCCATGGCCCAGTCAAGGTAGCACATAAAATTAATTATCACAGAACAAATGGGGTCAGCATCATGGCAACATAAGAAATCACATGTTCCTGTCCCCTTTTCAACAACAAAAATTCAGCATTCCATACTTTGGGATCAAGCACCTTATGCCAAGGGACCCTGAAAGAGCCTTGCATACTGGTGTATCAGGTAATAGGCAGAAAGAACCTGATACTGGATGTTTACCCTGAAGTAGCCTGTAAACTTGTTCCATTCCTTCTTGGCTGTGGTAAAAGAGCACCTGGATAACATTGAATTGGGCAGTCACTAAAGGATGAGAGAGACTTTGTGGAAGTCCATATTTCTAGCAAGGAACATCCATCACTTCATTTGGGAATAAACAAACAAAGAAACAAATGGTTTGGGGAAAATTGGAGTAGGTAAGAGGAACAGCTTAACTTTGCCCACATCAACTCTCCCCCAAGTTGGCACATCATAGGGCTAAGAAAGACCTTGTCAGCCTGTGATTTCTCCCATGGGAGAAAAGAGAGACAGAATGAGTGACTAGCTTTCCCAGCTGTGTGGAATACTGCCAAGAGACTCGTCTCTCTCTTGCAGCATCCAGAGTACTAAATTGGGAGCTCCATAAATATAGGAAGGGAGGAGATTGGGACAGTGGCCGATAAGATTCTTGGAGAGCATTAAAAGAAC
>NW_006434840.1:142018-146752 GCF_000325575.1 Pteropus alecto
CATCGTGGACTCCATCACGAAGCCCACCCATAGCTGCTGGTAAATCTTCACATGCAGATCCTCACAACTGGCCCATGGGCAACCCCAGAATCCCACATGCTCACTCACAGCTATCCCTACTCTGTGGCCAGCTTACTATGTATGCTCTCAAGGGAGACAGCAAGAGCAAGCATTGGTAGATGGCTATGGAACACATGCAGACAGCAGAACAGGTTCTGCAGGCTGGGAAGAATACACAAAGATAGTAACACCACCTTCAGAAAAACAAAAGAGAAGCTATCATCAGCAGTCCTGATATGTTATAACATCAATGGAAAACATACAAACATCATAAATCTGCAAGAAGATTAAGCAGGAAATGTACAGCAGGTATAGCCATACAAAGTTTGAGAAAACCTCAGAATGTATAGCAGAAATTATGGAAGACATTTCTACCCTGAACTCAGTAAAGATTAGAGGAAATAACTGCTACTTCAAATGTGAAGCTACTAATACAAAACTCCAAAGAACATGAACTATCAAGAAAAAAACAAAACAAAACATGCAACCATAGGATCACAATAATCTTCCAGTAACTGAACCTAAAGACATGGAGATCTGTGACTTATGCAATAAATAATTCAAAATGACTGTTTTAAGGAAACTCAATGAGGTATAAGAAAACAAAGAAAGGCAGTTCAATGAAATAAAAAAAACAAAACAGAAATCACAAAAAAGAACCAAACAGAAATTCTGGAGCTGAAGAATTCAGTGAATGAAATGAATAATGCAATGGAGAGCATCAACAACAGAATAGACCAAACAAAAGAATCTCTAAGTTAGAAGATAAGATTTTAAAGTTACCTGGTAAGGGGGGAACTATTAAAAAGGAATGAAAAAGAGTGAAGAAAGTCCATGAGATCTATAAAACATCATGAAAGACCAAAATGCACATTATTGGAGTTCCACAAAAAGAAGAGATGAGGAAGGAGACAGAAAGCTTATTTAAAGAATTAATGTCTGGGGGGAGGTAAATGGGGTGAAAGAGATCAAATATGTGGTGACAAAGAAATCTAACTATGGGAGGTGAACACGCAGTGTAAATATATACATGCCTTACTGTTAAAGTGTACAGCTGAAACTTATTGGATTTTGTTAACCAATTATATATATATGCCTTACTGTTGAATTGTACGCCTGAAACATTCTGGATTTTGTTAACCAATGTCATCATAATAAAATAAAAATTAAAAAAAAAAAGACTTAATGTCTGAAAACTTCTCAAATCTGGGGAGAGATTTGTATATCCAACTTCATGAAGTTCATAGAACACCAAACAGAATCAACTTAAATAGATCCTCTCCAACACACATTATAATAACTATCAAAAATAAAAGACAAAAAGAGATTATTAAAAGCAGCAAGAAAAATGAAAAGTGTAACCTACAAGGCAACCTCAATAATGCTATGAGTGGAATACTCAACCGAAACTTTGTAGACCAGGAAAAAGTGAGATGATATATTCAAAATGATGAAAGAAAAAAAAAAAAAGCCTGCCAACCAAGAATAACCTATTTGGTAAAATTGTTCAGAAAAGAAGGCTAGAGACTTACCAAGACAAACAAAGTGAAGGGAGATCATCAAAAAATGCTGAAAGGAGTTCTTCAATCTGAAATAAAAAGATGCTAACCAGTGACCTGAAAACATATGAAAATATAAAATGCACTGGTAAAGGTGAAAATATATATTTAGATTTAGGAAAAAAAAACTAATTTTATAATAATGTATTAAACATTTAACTATGGTATAAAGGTTAAAGGAAAAAAAGTGTTAAAAAGTACAGCTATTATAATTTGTTAACAAATACACAACATAAAAAGAGGTAAATTGTGAGATCAAAAATATAAAAAGGGGGTAAAAAGGTGGGGGAACTTTGTAGGTGATTGAAGATAAATTGCTAGAAGCATAAAATGGATTGCTTTATCTATGAGATGTTTTATGTAAGCCTCATGGTATCCACAAAGCAAAAAAACAAAAACAAAAACAAAAACAAAAAAACTAGAAAATATTTAAGAAAAATTAAAAAAGGGGGAGGGAAATAGGGCATACCACCATGAAAAATCACCAATTTAGAAAGACAGGCAGAAACAAAGGGGAAAAGAATCAATGGAAATACAAAATAACTGGAAAGAAATCACTAAGATGGCATTAGTAAGTCCTTAAATGTCAATAATTACTTTAAATGTAAATGGATTGAATTTACTAATCACATAGCACAGAATGGCTGAATAGATAAAAACATACTACCCAACTCTATGCTGCCTACAAGAGACTCATTTCAGCTTTATGAACACAAATAGACTCAAAATGAAAGAATGTATTTCATTCAGGTAGAAGCCAAAAGAAAGTGGAAGCAGCCATACTAATATAAGATAAAATAGAACTTAATGTTAATAAGACACAAGGTCATTATATAAGGATAAGGGGCACATCAGAAACATAGCTGAGTGAGAGACGTCCCCAGGTATCGCCTCTTGAAACAACAATAACATCAAAAACTCAACATAAAAGAGCCAGCCTGCACACCAGCATGTCTGAGCATGGATCTGCTCATAAGAGCTACCACAGGTCAGAACCCGGCCCTTGGGCGGTAGATTAGGAGAAACAGAAGCTGCCTCTCACAGTTGGAGCTCCCAGCAGGAGGAAGAAGAGAGGAGAAGGTGTGGCTGGTTCCCTGAACAACCCTGTCTGAGAGTGCTTTGAGCTCCACACAGCCACAGTGCCCAGGCATCAGGGCAGAAATCAGAGAAGTGGGTATGGTAGAGAAGTGGGGATGGCAAAGAAGCAGCAATTGATTATGACCAGCTGTGGTTGCAAAACGTGAGGCTGAGCGGCAGCTACTATCCCTCATCCCAGAGGACCCCTCCCCCCATATCCTCTAAGAACTAACACTGTAGAGCCCCAGGGGAATCTGAGCAAATGCTACCGAAATTGTCCCTAACATTGATAAGGACTATGATTGAGGGTAATGAGCGCGATTGAATATTTTTTAAAAAGGCATTATTAAGACTTTATATAAAGCAGAGATCCAAGAGACTTAGATGCCACCTATTGGAAACCAAAAGAAAAATGCCTTTCTTCCAACAGGCTAAAGAGAGACCTATCTATAATAAATCTCTCTGGAAAAAAAAAAAAAAGCGGAATACACTTCCATTAATGCCCAGGGAGAGACATAGGCCATTAAATACCATGAACAACCAAGGTGACAAGTCACCTCAGAAAGTAAGAGAAAAATCTCCAGAAAGCAAGCTTACAGACATAGAAATATGCAACTTAAACGACAGAATTGAGGATGGTACTTCTGAAAAAACTCAATGAGATCCAAAACAATTCATGTCAACAATTTTAGGAATTAAAAAAAACAACAAGATCAGCAGAATAAGTTTTTTTAACAAGTAGATTCAAACCCTCAGAAAGAACCAAATAGAACTTCTGGAGACGAAGAACACAATGAAAGAGTTGAAAAATGAAATAGCAAGCTTGGGAAATAGAGTCGACCAAATGGAGGGAAGGATCCGAGTTATCAAAGACAGAAATGTAGAAATAAAACAGAAGGAAGAAGAGACAAACCGAAGAATGAAAAATAATGAGAGAGAAATACAAGAACTAGAAGATACCATCAAGAGAGGAAACATAAGAACAATGGGCATTCTCGAAGGGGAGGGAAAGGAGCAAGGATTAGAAACCATTTTCAGACAAATAGTTGACGAGAATTTCCCAAATCTAAGGAATGAACTGGAGCTTGGAATTCAAGAAGTCAACAAAACACCCAATTATCTCAACCCAAAAAGGCCTTCTCCAAGACATATTGTATGAAAATTATCAAAATGAAATACAAAATGAGAATTCCCAAGGCAACCAGGGAAAAGAAGATGGTAACCTATAAAGGATAACCAATTAGATTAATGCCAAACTTCTCAGCTCAAACCTTACAAGCCAGAAAGAGGTGGAATGAAATATTAAACTATTAAATGAAAGGAACTACCACCAAGAATAATATATCCAGCCAAACTCTCCTTTAGATATGAAAGAGAAATAAGGACCTTTCCAGACATCCATAAATTGAGGGAATTCTCCACTATGAGACCTGTATTACAGAAAATAATGAAAGGGATCAGCTCACCTAAAACAAAATGACAAAAAAATACATAACTGAGCAAGGTGACTAGCAGGCAGATAGAAGCAGAGGAGTGCAACCCTTACTATGAGCAGGGCATTATAAGCTTAAACAATAAGAAGAGATTTGCTATAGCAAGAGAGTAATGAATGTTCAGCATACATACGGACAAATTGAGACAACAATGACTAAGAAGGGATGGATTCAAAGATCCAAATTCACAAAGGGAAATGGAGATAAGGCACACGCAGAAGAAAATGCACTACTGCATACACATAGCTATCCTTTTCATATTCGTAATGATAACCACACACCAAAGATACAGAACTGAATATAACACAAAATAAGAAAACCCACAAAGCCAATCAAAATAAAGAAAACAAACACAAGGACAAGGAATCAATGGAAACATCGAGCTACCAGAAAGCAAAACATAAATGGCTATAAGAAGATCTAATATTTCAATAATCACCCTAAATGTTAATACACTGAACTCACCAATAAAAAGGCACAGAGTTGCACATTGGATCAAAAAAACAAAACCCAAGCATATGCTGCCTCCAGGAGACACATCTAAG
>NW_006434840.1:148948-151681 GCF_000325575.1 Pteropus alecto
TGCTACATAAAGAATAAAATACTTAAGAATAAATCTAACGAAATGCGAAGGACCTATATAATGAAAACTATAAGACCCTATTAAAGAAATGAAGAAGATACAAAGAAATGGAAAGATATTTCGTGTTCTTAGATTGAAGGAATCAGCATAGTTAAAATGACCATATTACCTAAAGCATTATACAGATTTAATACAATCTCCATCGAAATCCCATTGGCATTTTTTAAAGAAATAGAACAAAAAATCATCAGATTTGTATGGACGCACAAAAGACCCCGAATTGCCAAAGCCATCCTGAGAAAAATGAGCGAGGCTGGAGGCATCATTTTGCTTGACTTCAAATTACACTACGAAGTGACAATAATCAAAACAGCATGCTATTGGCAACAAAACAGACACACAGACCAGTGGAACAGTATTGAGTCCAGAAGTAAATCCATATTGATAGGGCCAAATAATTTTTGCCAAAAAAGCCAAAACCATACAGTGGAGAAAGGAAAGCCTATTCAATAAATGGTGCTGGGAAAATTGGAAAGCCACCTGCAAAAGAATGAATCTAGACTGTTGTCTATCACCACACACTAAAATTAACTCGAAATGGATTAAGGACTTGAATATAAGACCTGAAACAGTAAAATGCATAGAAGAAAACATAGGAACTAAACTCAAGGACCTTGGACTTAAAGTGGATTTTATGAATTTGATTCCAAAGGCAAGGGAAGTAAAAACAAAAATAAATAAATGGGACTACATCAAACTCAGCATCTTCTGCACAACAAAAGAAACTGTCAACATGGTAGAGACAACTATCTGGGAAAATATATTTGCAAGAAACGCTTTCAATAAGGGCCTAATACACAAAAAAGCCTCATACAACTCAATAACGACAACAACAAAAAAGAACAATTCAATCAAAAAATGTGCAGAGAATCTGAACAGACACTTCTCCCAAGGAGACATACAAATGGCCAGCAAACAAATGAAAGAATGCTCATCATTGCTAGCTATGAATGAAATACAAATCAAAACCACAATGAGATACCATCTCACACCTGTTTCAATAGCTGTTATCAACAAGACAGATAATAACAAGTGTTGGAGAGGATGTGGAGGAAAAGGAACACTCATACACTGCTGGTAGGACTGCAAATTGGTATAGCCACTATGGAAATCAATATGGAGTTTCCTCAAAATACTAAGAATTGATCTACTATATGATCCATTAATCCCTCTACTTAGTATTTACCCCAAAGTCTTGAAAACCCATGTCCAAAAAGATATTTGCACACTGATGTTCATAGCAGCATTATTAATAGCGTCCAGGGTATAGAAGCAACCGAAGTGTCCTACAACAGGTGATCGGCTAAAGAAGCAGTGGTACATATATACGATGGAATATTACTCAGCCATAAGAAGAGATGAAATACTGCCATTTGCAACAACATGGATCTTTGTCGAGATAATCATGCTAAGCAAAATAAGCCAGACAGAAAAAGTTGAAAACCGCTTGGTATCACTTATATGTGGGATGTAAACCTGAAAGCAACAAATGAACGAGACAAACAGAGACCCATGGACATCGACAATAGACTACTAGTTACTAGAAGGTAGCAGGGGAGAGTGGAAGAGGGAGGTAGATGGGGCAAAACAGATCAAATACGTGGTGAGAGAAGGAAATCTAACCATGGGAGGTGATAACACAATGGAATATATAGAAAAGTATGTATATTCGATTTTGTTTATCTTTAAAAAAACAGATCTTAGATTTGTTGATCTTTTTATTGTGCTGCATCAGTAGAATACACATACCTTTTAAGTGCACATGGGACACTCTTCATGATAGATCATATGATAAGACAAAATAAGTCTTGGCAAAGAGGATTTGTTGAAATTATACTATGTTTTGTAATCACCATAGTATGAAACCAAAAATCAACAGCAAGCAGAAAGCTGTGAAATCTCCAAATATGTGGAAACTAAACAACGCACTCCTGTACAACTGGTGGGTCAAAAAGGGACTCAAATAGAATTTTTTTTTAATTTGAAGCAATGAAAATGAACAAAACCAATGTAGCAAATTCTGTGGTATGGTGCAAAAGCAGTTTGACAGGAAAGTTATAGCATTAAATTAATATATGAAGAAATTAGGTTTTGAAATAAACAACATAATATAATACCTCAGGAAATAGATAAAGAAGAACAAATTAAGCCCAAAGTTATCAGAAGAAGGAAATAATGAAGACCAAAGAGAAAATAAATTAGAGTGCAGAAAGATTTCAAGATGGCACAGAAGGTAGTGGTTGTGCACACCTCCTCTAGTGACCATACCAAAATTATAACAAAAATACAGAGCAACCAGTATGTGGAGTTGCCAGATGTCTGGCTGAATGGAAGCCCTATAACTAGGTCACCTCAAATAACAGGTCATCTCAAAATGGTAGGAGAAGTGGAGACGTGAAATGGCCCACTTCCCCAACCACATGTGGCAGTTGGGAATGGGAAGGTCTATCTTGGCTCCAGAGCCACCTCCCCCATCTGAGGAGCGAGGAGTCCTGGCCACATCCTAGGGCCCCAGTCCAGAGTTCTAGTACTGGGAAGAGAAGACCCCACAACCCCTGGCTGTGAAAACTAGAAGCATCCATGCCCTTTAAGTGATCATATTCTGAGTTATGTCAATGTCTAATCACTATGCTGTGCACCTGAAACTAATATAGTATTATATGTCAACTATAA
>NW_006434840.1:152274-161003 GCF_000325575.1 Pteropus alecto
AGAAAATAAATTAGAGTGCAGAAAGATTTCAAGATGGCACAGAAGGTAGTGGTTGTGCACACCTCCTCTAGTGACCATACCAAAATTATAACAAAAATACAGAGCAACCAGTATGTGGAGTTGCCAGATGTCTGGCTGAATGGAAGCCCTATAACTAGGTCACCTCAAATAACAGGTCATCTCAAAATGGTAGGAGAAGTGGAGACGTGAAATGGCCCACTTCCCCAACCACATGTGGCAGTTGGGAATGGGAAGGTCTATCTTGGCTCCAGAGCCACCTCCCCCATCTGAGGAGCGAGGAGTCCTGGCCACATCCTAGGGCCCCAGTCCAGAGTTCTAGTACTGGGAAGAGAAGACCCCACAACCCCTGGCTGTGAAAACTAGAAGCATCCATGCCCTTTAAGTGATCATATTCTGAGTTATGTCAATGTCTAATCACTATGCTGTGCACCTGAAACTAATATAGTATTATATGTCAACTATAACTGAAAAATAGAAAAAAATATTATTAATTAAAAAGAATGCAGAATAATAAAAAGATCAACAAATCTAAAAGCTGTTTTTTAAAGATAAACAAAATTGATAAACCTTTAGCTAGACTGCCAAGGGAAAAAAAGTGAAGACGCAAATAAAATCAGAATTGAAAGAAAAAAAACATTACAACTGGTAACTATAGGAATACATAGTGTAATGAAACTACTATGAACAATTATATGCCAACAAATTAGATAACTTAGAGAAAAATGGATAAGTTTCTAGAAACTTACAACTCGCCAAGACTGAATGAAGAAGAAAAAGAACAGCAAGAAGACAGAATAAAGGAATTGAGTGAGTAATGAAAAACGTCCCAACACAGAAAACACCAGGACCAGACAGCTTCACTGTTGAATTCATGAAAACACTTAAAGAAGATTTAATGACAATCCACAAATACTTTTCAAAAATGAAAAAATGAACACATCTAAACTCATTCTACAAAGTCAGCATTACTCTGATACCAAAGTCAGATAAGGACATTTCAAGAAAAGAAAACTATAGACCAATATTACTAATGAATATAAATGCAAAAATCTTCAACAAAATATTGGCAGACTGAATTCAAAAACACTTAAAAAGATTATACACCATGACCAAGTACAATTTATCCCTGGGATGCATAGATGGTTCAACATGTGAAAGTAAATAAATGTAATATTTATTATTAATATTTATTTATTATTAATATTAATAGAAAGAATGATAAAATTCACATGATTATCTCAATTGATGCAGAAAAAGTATTTGACAAATACAGCTTTTTTATTGTAAAAATGCTCAATATATTGGGTGTACAAAGAGCATACTGCAATATAATAAAGGCCATATATGACAAACCCACAGGTAACATTATAGTCAATGGTGAAAACTTGAAAGCTTTTCCTCTAAGATCATAAACAAGATGAGGATGACTTTTTTCCACAATTGTTTTTTCTTTGATACTGGAAGACTTAGCTAGAGCAATTAAGCAAGACAAAGAAATAAAAGGCATCCAAATCAGAAAGGAAGAAGTAAAATTGTTATTTGCAGAAGATTTAATTTTATGTATAGAAAATTATAAAAAAAATTGTTGGAACTACTCAACAAATTAAATAAAGTTGCAGGAAGTAACATCAACATATAAAAATCAGTTGAATTTCTATACACTAACAATGAAACATCTGAAAAAAGAAATTTTAAAGCACTATCCCATTCACAATAGCATCAAAAACAATAAAATATCTAGGAATAAATTTAACCAAGAAAGTGAAAGATCTGTTCAATAAAAACTACAAGACTCTTTTGAAAGAAATTAAAGGAGATACAAACAAATGAAAAGACATTCTATTTTAATGGGTCACAAGAAATAATACTTTAAAAATGTCTATTCTACCTAAACCCATCTATAGATTTAATGCAGTGGTTTCAAAATTTGATGGCATTTTTCACAGAAACAGAAAAAAAAAAATCCTAAAATTCTCATTGAACTTAAAAGGCCCCTGATAGCCAAATACATCATTATAAAAATGAATAAAGCCAGAAGCTTCCTGATTTTAAACTATGCTACAAAACTATAGTAATTAAAACAGTATGATAATAGCATAAAAATAGACACATAGACTAAGGGAACAGAATAGAGAGCCCAGGACTAAACTCCTGCATATGTGGTCAATTAATATTTGAAATAGGGACCAAGATTGCCCAATCGGGAAAAAATAGTCTTTTTAATAAATGGTTTTAGGAAATCTGGATAGCAACATCCAAAAAGTGAAACTGGATGCCTATCTCACATCAGTCACAAAAATTAACTTGAAATGAATTAAAGGCTTAAACATAAGATCTGAACTCCTAGAAGAAAACAGAGAAAACGCTCCTTGACTTTGATGTTGTCAGTGAATTTTTATGACACCAAAATCATAAACAACAAAAGCAGAAATCACCAAGTAGAACTACATCAGAGTTTAAAGCTTCTGCACAGTAACAGAATTAACAAAATGTAAGACAACCTACTGAATGGTAGAAAATATTTAGAAGCCATATATCAGATAAGGCATTAATATCCAAAGTATACAAAAACCTCATACAACTCAATATCAAAAAAAAAAAAACACACGAAGATTAAAAATGTGCAGAGAATCTAAATAGACATTTTCCCAAAGAAGATAACCAAATCACCAACATGTACATGAAAAGGTACTTAATATCACTAATCATCAAGGAAATGCAAATCAAAACCAGAATGAAATATAACCTCACACCTGTCAGAATGGCCATCATCAAGAACACAAGAAATAACAAGTGTAGGCAATGATGTGGATAAAAGGGAACCCTTGTACACTTTTGGTGGAGATGTAAATTGGCTCAGCCACTACAGAAAACAATATGGATATTCTTCCAAAAACTTAAAAAGAGAACTACAGTATGATCCAGCAATTACAATTCTAAGTATATACCTAAAGAAAATGAAAATAAGTGGAAGTGCAAAAGAATGAAACTAGACTGTTGTCTATCACGATACACCAAAATTAACTCAAAATGGATCAAAGACCTAAATATGAGACCTGAAACAATAAATTACATAGAAGAAAACGTGGGTACCAAATTCATGGACCTTGGATTTAGAGAGGATTTTATTACTTTGACCTCAAAATCAAGGGTAAATAAAAGCAAAAATAAATGAATAGGACTATATCAAACTAGAAAGCATCTGCACAGCAAAACAAACAAACAAACAAATAAACAAAACATCAAAAAGACAAAGAAGAAACTATCTGAATGGGAAAAGATACTTGCAAACAATGGCTTTGATAAGGGGCTAATATTCCTAAATATACAAAGAACTCATACAACTCAACAATAACAAAACAAACAATCCAATTGAAAATGGGCAGAGTACCTGAACAGATACTTCTCCCAAGAAAACAGAAATGGCCAACAGACATATAAAAAGATGCTCACCTTCACTAGCTTTCGGGAAACGCAAATCAAAACCACAATGAGATACCATCTTACACCTGTTAGAATGGCTATCACCACCAGGACAAGTAATAATAAGAGTTGTAGAATTCATAATAAAATTATCATGTGACTCAGCAATCCCTCTTTTGGGTTTCTATTCCCCAAAATTGGAAACCTATATCTGTAAAGATATATGCACCCCGATGTTTATTGCAGCATTATTCATGGTGGTTAAGACATGGAAACAACCATAGTATCCTTTGATAGATGATTGGATAAAGATGTGGTGCCTATATACAATGGAATATTACTCAGACATAAGAGATGGTGAAATACTGCCATTGTGACAACATGGATGGATCTTGAAATAATCAATGTAAGTAATAAGTCAGATAAAAAAAGTTCAGAACCATACGATTTTAGTCATACGTGAGATATAAAACTGAAAGTAACAAATGAACAAGACAAACAGAGGTTTATGGACACAGACAACAATTTAGTGGTTACCAGAAGGAAGTGGGAGAGGTAGAAATGGTAAAGGGGGTCAAATATCTGGTGATAGAAAGAAATGTAACCTTGGGTGTGAACACACAAGACAATGTACACGTGACATGTTATTTAAGTGTATACTTGAAACCTATGAAATTTTACTAACCAATGTCACCCCAATAAATTTAATAAAGAAGATTTGGTACATATGTACAAAGGAATATTATTCAGCCATAAGAAAAGTGGAAATATTGCCATTTGCGACAACATGGATGGATCTTCAGATAATTGTGGTAAGTGATATAAGACAGAAGAAGTTGAGAACCATATGATTTAACTCATATGTGGGATATAAAACTGAAAGCAACAAATGAACAAGATAAACAAAAAGTCATTGACAAAATAGGGATCAGTAGTCTGTCATGACGAAGTAACTGTGAGCTAATGTAATGTACATATGACATATTATTGAATCGTATACTTGAAAGCTATATAATTTTATTAATCAATGTCACCCCAATATATTTAATAAAAAAAACTCATAGACACGAAGAATAGTTTTTGGTTACCAGAGGGAAAATGGGGAGGGAGGAGTTTGATAAGCATAACAGTGATCAAACATGATGACAAAAGGACATTTGACTTTGGGTGGTGAACACACAATGCAATATACAGATGATGTATTATTGAACTATACACTTGAAACCTACATAATTTTATTAACCAATGTCACAACAATAAATTTAATAAAAATATTTAAAAACTGAAAGTAGAGCTATAAAAAAAACAAAACAAAACAATGTTTGAAAGCACTAAAACAAACAAACAAACAAATAAAATTATCTCATATACCACCAGCGATGTACATGTCTGAGTTTGGAAATCATTGTAGTAAACCAACTTTTGATAGTGCCTGGTTCTTTCATTCAGAAATTATTTGTTGAGTTAACTGTGTACTAGGCACTATTATAAGTGTTAGGGATACTGCAGACAATATTCCTTTCTTTATGCAGATTGTCTAGTTGGATAGACAAAAAGCACAAACACTAAATAAGAAAAATTTTCAGAGATTAATAAGTGTTATCACACACACACACACACACACACATAAACTGGGATGGTTGGTTAGCTATAATAGTCATGTAAAACTCTGGAGAAAGGACATTCTAAGAAGTAACAGTGGGTACAAAGGCTTAGAAATGGAAACAAAGGGGAAGATTTGAAAAACAGCCAGAAAGCCCATATGGCTGGAGCATAATGAATGAGGGAACATGTTAGTAGGAGGTAAGGTTGGAGATGTAGGTTGGGTTAGATCATGTAGGACTTTGTAAACCATGGAAACATTGGATAGTAGTAAGCAGGGGAGTGATATAATATGATTTGCTTTTTATTTTTTTAAATTACTCAGTCTGCTCTGTGGAGAGTGGATTGTAGTGAAACTGGAAAAACCAACTAGGATTTTATTATAGGTGAGAGATGATGGTAGCCTAGAGTAACATGGTAGCAATAGAGATAGAAGTGGTCAGATATAGAATAAGTTTTGGAGAGGGTAGAATTGACAATATTTGGTGATGAATTGAATATAGGGTAAGGGAAAAGGGAGGGGAAAAGAAGAATCAAAGATGTCATTATGGTTTTTGGCCTGAGAAATTGAAAAGATGATGGTGTTATTAATTGAGTTGGAGAAAATAAGGAAGGGGAAGGTTTGGGAAGTAAATCAATGCTTCTGCTTTGGAATATTAACTTGAGGTGCCAATTAAATGTCATTATGGAACTATCAAATGGTCAATTATCAAATGGTCAAGGGAAGAGGTCCAGAATGGAGATATAAATTTGAGAGTCATTAGCATCTAGATGGTATTAAAAAGCCATGGCCCAGGATTTAGATGATCATGGGAGAGATTGTTGATATCGAAGAGGGCCATGTCTGAACCTTGAGAGTTTTCACTATAGTGAGGGAAATTAATCATACAATATAGAATTGCAAACCAGTATATTGTTTATGCTTGGGATTCCAGGTCCTGTGGAAGAACTAAGGTACAGCAATGGTAATAGCACTGAACTCTCGTTTTATATGTCTTGCTCTGACACTAACTTACTGGGTGACCTTGCACAAGAAATTGCTTCTTTCTAAACCTCAGTGTCATTTATCAAATGAGGAGGATTTGCAATAATATGACCCCTCAAACCTCTTGCAACTTTGATTTATAGACTTCTATAATCTTGCAGATGAGACCATAAGCTTTGGGTATGACTACCTATGCCAAGAGGAATGAAAAGTACAATCCCTTCATATTGCAGATGAACGTAGACTAGCTTTTTATGTGAAATGCCTGGACCAAAGCAAATAACTTCTTTGTACTTCAGTTTGCCTATCTGCTTTGTGAGAAAGATAAAGTACTTAGGAAATTTTAGTAAATTATTCTAGAAATGACTTACTTTCCGAAGTTGCCTGTGGTGAGAGTGAGGGATATATGGGATGATGAGAAGCATTAAAATTTTATACAAACAAACCAAAGACAGTATGATGTAAAAGACAATTGAATTTGGCTTCTAGGAGCTTTGGGTTCTAGTGTTATTTTTTACCCACTAGGCTGTTTTATTTTATGTGTGGTCTTTTTTCTCTGTACTTCAGTTTTTCTCACCTGTAAAATGAAGCGATTGTACAGACTCACTGTTTTCTAGTAAATTTTTAAAATTTGGAACAGTTATTGATTTCTTTGAATGTGTACTAAAATTTATGGCAAGAGATTCTTGTTTTCCATTGGTAATATTGTATTTTCATTTTTAAATTATTTAACTTTATACAAATCAATTTAAAAACCTGTTAAATAGTCTAAGTCATAAAGGTGAACAGTAGAGTCTCTGAGAAGTCTCTTTATTACTTTTTTCTTGATGGTATAGGTGCATTTTATTGGTTTTCTCTGAGGTCTCTTTTTGAGCCTCAATGAGTCTTGATTTTCCTCAGCTTCGAGATGGAAACAAGACAAATCTGTAAAGGGGCATCTGCTGAGAATTTTTGTGACTGGATTTGGGAGTTGACAGCTAAAGTTTCTTTAACATGCTAGAAGACATAATCAAAGGAATCTTTATTCCACATGCATTTTGAATCGATGTCATTCCCAATTAATGAGTGATGGACTTTAAATATCTTTCAGACCACCAGAGTAGCTCTAGTGGACTGAAATGTTACCCAGGTAAGTAGAGTTCAAAGCTGCCATTTCCATAATTATATCACTTACTAAGTACTTAGCTTGTGTTTGATATGGAATGTCTCATTGGATAATCATGACAATTTTGTAAGGCAAATACTATTAATATTACTTTTTCAGATGAGAAAACTGAGATACAGAACAATTGACTACCATACCAAGGTCATAGCTAATAAGTAGAAGAGCTTGGATTCAAGCATGCATCCTTTCCTGTCTCTTCTGAGAAGCTGTTTCATTAGCTAATCCCTCACAAACGTTACCAAATACATTTGATTAAGTATGAACCCATTTAACTTGTGATCAGGTTATAGCTTAAGCAGCATTTTCCCCCTGATCTCTTTATTCTGTTATTTCCTAGCTCTCTCCTTTGGGACCCAGACTGCTTTTGCTCTAAAATTAAAGTGGGTACTATGTGGCATTGGCAATTTAAGGTTTCGCATCTGGCAAAAGGGATCCTGATTAAAAGCTTGAGTCTTCACATGGAGTTGGTCCCGGCAGAGACAGGTGTGATGAGTTGGAGCCAGCCAGGGACTCTGAGAGGACGACTAGCTCTGTTGGGGGAGAGGTGTGCGTGTGTGTGTGCATGTGTGTGTGTGTGTGTAAAGCTGCCCTGATAGAACAAGTGACAGGAAATAATGAAAGAGCTAGTGAAAAATAATTACTCTCATGTCGATTCAGTTAAGGGAACCTTCCTTTCCCCCTGGTGGCCTTGTTTTCTGCCAGAAATCAGTGTTATGGACAAAGGGCCAAAACCTGTAAGTTCCTAAATAGAGCTTTGAAACCTGGCTGGGAGGCTGTTGAGAAACAAAGAGTGAGCATCAGTTTGGTGTGGTCATATTTTTCACTTGAAACAATAAAAATTTTTTTTAATTTCCAGCTTTATTTAGATATAATTGGCATATAACATTGTGTCAGTTTAAGGTATATCGTGTGCTGACTTGATACATGTATATATTGCCAAAGGTTTACCACAATATGGTTAATTAATACATCCATCGCTGCACATATTTTTTTTGTGGTGAGAACATTTAACATATTCTAGCAACTTTCAAGCATATAATACATTACAGTTAACTATAGTCACCATGCTACACATTAGATCCCTACAACTTATTCACCTTATAACTGGAAATTTATACCCTTTTGACTAGCACCTCCCATTTCCCCCACCCTCCAGCCCCTGGCAATCACCATTCTACTCTCTGCTTCTATAAGTTTGACTTTTTTATAGTACACATATAAGTGAGACCATACAGCATTTGTCTTTCTCTGTCTGACTCATTTCACTTAGCATAATACCCTCAAAGGTAATCCATGTTGTTGAAAATGGCAGGATTTCCTCTTGTTTATGCCTGAATAATATTCTACTGTATGGATGTGTATACACACATTCATACTGTGTGTGTATGTATGTCACATTGTTATCATTCATTCATCAGTGGATACTTAGGGCATTTCCATATCTTTGCTATTGTGAATAATACTGAAATGAACATGAGGGTACAGAAATTTCTTCAAGATTCTGATTTCATTTTCTATGGATATATATATATA
>NW_006434840.1:161066-168643 GCF_000325575.1 Pteropus alecto
ATATATAATCTGGAAGTAGAATTGCTGGATAATATGGTAGTTCTGTGTTTAATTTTTTGAGGCACTTCCATACTCTTTTTCATAGTGGCTATACCAATTTATATCCCTTCCCACAGTGTACAAGGGTTCCCTTTCCTCCACTGTAATGCAGGAGCTCCAGTCCAGGAACCTGCACTTGGGCCTTGGATATTCTGAAAAAAACACTAAGAAGGCCAGCAGAGTGAGACATGCCCTTTATTACTCACAATACAAGGAGGCTTCAGCAGTTGGTCAGTTGGAGCTGCAGGAAAAGGCAGCCAGCCAAGAGCAGGTGTTGCTTTATATGTGAACAGAGGGGAGGAGGATTGTCTTATCCCTGGGAACAAGGGTTTTCTCCTGTGGATGACGGCTGGACATGCTGCCTAGCTAGTGTTGGGGAGGACTGGAGCAGCTGTGTCCTCAAGTGGAACAGGGAGATAATGTCCATGGGAACAGCCAAAGGGGCAGGCAATACCCATGGGAGCATTGAGAAGTGTCCTTGGGAGCAAGCACAGCCCAGGGAATACTTTGTTCATTGTCCTCTTTGGTGCTGCCGATCCAGCAGTCCTCTTTGCCTCCTGTGTCCATGGAGGGGCTATGTTTGAATTAACCCTACATCCACATCCTCACCAACATTCACTATTTCTTGTCTTTTTTATAATAGCCATTCTAATAGGTGTGAGAGGATATCTCATTGTAGTTTTGATTTGCATTTCCCTAATTATTAGTGATGCTGGGCTACCATATTACAATATTAAAGTAGTCTTATTTGGCTATATACTTACCTTGACTAGTGTATTTTATATTTTCATATGTATTCATGGTATTAAATATTCTTTTCTTTTAGCTTGAGGAACTTCTTTCAGCATTTCTTGTAAGGTAGGTCTAGTGGTGATGAATGCTGTCAGCTTTTGTTTGTCTAGAGAAATCTTTATCTCTTCATTTCTGAAGGACAGCTTTGCTGGGTAAAGTATTCTTGGTTGACAGTATTTTTTCCCTTTTAGCACTTTGAATATATCATCCCACTCTCCTTGACTACAAAATTGCCACTGAGAAATCTGCTGGTAGCTTTATGGGGGTTCCCTTGAATGTGAAGATTTTTTTCCTTGCTGCTTTTAAAATTGTCTTTGATTGTAGACAGTTTTATTATAATATATCTTGGAGAAGATCATTTTGGATTGAGGATTTGGGAGGAGCCTATGAACTTTATAAACCTGAATGTCCAAATCTCTCCCTAGATTTAGAAAGTTCTCAGCCATTATTTCTTTTTTTGCCTTTTTCTTTTTCTAGGATTCCAATAATACATAGATTGGTTCTGTTAATGGTAATCGATAGTTCACACAGTCTCTCTTCATTCTTTTTTCTTTGTTCTCCTCTGAATAAATAATTTCAAATGACCTGTCTTCCATGCTATAGATTCTACTGCTTGATAGAGTCTGTTGTTGATGTTCTCTATTGCATTGTTTTTATTTCATTTATTGTGTTCTTTGGCTCCAAAATTTCTGATTGGTTCTTTTTATGATTTTTATCTCTCTGTTAAACTTCTAGTTTTGTTCATGTATTGTTTTCCTGGTTTTGTTTGAATTGTCTTTCTGCGTTTTCTTGTAACTCACTGAGATTCCTTTAAAGAATGATTTTAAATTATTTATATTAGGCATATAGTAGATCTCAATTTCTTTGAAATCAGTTACTAGAAAATTATTGTGGTCCTTTGTTTGTATCATTTTTCCTGATTTTTCATGTTCCTTTATGTTTTGTGTTTCTGTCTTTGCATTTGAAACAGTCACCACCTCCTGTCTTAACTGATTGACTTCAAGAGAGAAATACCTTCTGTCTACTCTGTTAGGGATTCTGAGAGTTTCTCAGACTTTTCCATTAATACATATGCTCCATACTTCTTTTCCCCTCTTAAGAAGTACTTCTTAAGATTGTATGCCTTCTCTCATAAGAAGGTAGTCTGAGTGCTAACAGCCGCCTGCCTTCTTGCTTTCCCTAGGGTGGCACTGAATGCTCAAGTTTGTGTGGTTTCTCCCAGTCCTGTAGAATTGATCCAGCTTTCTGTGCATTCTCATTGGCTGTCTGCAAAGCCCCATTCTCTCTGTCTTAGACGGGGGCATTGACAAAGAGCCAGCCATAAAGTCAGAGTGTGTTTGACTGAGGCATGTGGTGCATTGGGAGTACCCATTGGCCATTTGGGGGGATCTGAAGGTTAGGTGTTTCCAGCAGTTCATGAGCATACTTCTTGATGAAGTCTGTGAAATGGTTAGTAGGATACATGTCCCTTTCATGTCCTCTGAGAGCCCTGACTGCTACTCTCCCAGCCACTTCTCACCCCTCAGTTGTGCAGCACACCTCAGTTTTCTGGTAGGGTCAAGAAATAAATGGGTCTTTTGGCAGTGTCTCTCACAGATGGGAAAGTTGGGAGTATTTGCTCACATGCTCTCATTTTCTTCTGTGGGCAAAATCATGGGCCAAGAAACTCTCTTGACACTGAGTGGTGTCACATGGGGGAGGGGTGACACAGGTAAACTGAAACTACTACTCTTACCCTCTTCAGTGCATTCAATCTTGGATGTTTTTGCTGCAAGAATGTGCTGGTACTTTTCTTCTGGACTTCAGGACCTCCACAAAGGCACTCTTGTCTATGGGTGATTGTCAAAATCAGTGTTTTGGGAGGTAAACTCCTGTCATTTCAAGGATATCATTCTTCACTTTGCTGTGACTTTTAAAACTGCATTTAGGCTGGCTATCTGGCTTAAGCTAGAGGCTCTGGGTATCTGCCATTGTGGCAGGAACTTTATTTGATTTTGGGATTCTTTTCTGGAGGGAAACGTCCATTTAGATATAAATTTTTCTGAGAAATCTGACTGTGTGATTGTGGACAGGAGATGGATGAACAAACAAGAAGGCCCAAAGGCATTCCAGAGTTAAAGATCACTTCACAATCTAGGTCCCAGATTACCTCCTGCTTTTCCATTATTCCTCTCAAACTGGCCTGCATTAAGGAAATTAACCGGAACTAGATGGTACACTTGGGAGAAGATATTGGTGTAGAATGTGCAAGCATTTGAAATGTTCTCCCCTTAAAGTATTTTAATGATTCATGGACAGCATAGCATGATAGAACTTCCATCTTACACTTTCAGTAGTACAATGGTGTAATGTCATGCTCAAATAAATTCCTATATTGTGCTTTTAGTGTTTTTTTTTTCTAACTAGAATTCTCTAAGCCCAGAAATACCTTGTAAGAATCTGAGACATTGATATGACTGTCTTAGCTCATTTTAGTACAAGTTGCCACTTTCCCATTTCAACTTCCTCCTCTCTTACATTTGAGCCCTCTCTCAAATTTTGGCCAGTCTGTTTCTCATTTCAGTCAAACTCATCCAGCAGATACTCCCTGAGCACCCACTGTGTTACAGTACATGTGCTGAGTGTTGAGCAGCAAATGCATGTGCTTTAGAACTGGGTTTTTTTTTTTTTTTGTATTTGCTGGGTTTTTGCATTCTATGACAGAGGCATGATCCTCGCCTCTTACAGAAATTACAGTCTATCTTGGCTATCTCTATTGTCTCTGAAAAAGAAGAGAAGAACTTAGATGATTAAAATACATTTACTCTTATGCAAATCAAAACCACAGTGAGATACTACCTCACACCTGTAAGAATGGCTATCATCAAGACAAATAATAACAAGTGCTGGAGAGGTTTGGGGGAAAAAGGAACCCTTATATATTGCTGGTGGGAATGTAAATGGGAATAGCCACTAGGAAAACAGTATGGAAGTTCCTCAAAAAATTAAGAATAGAATTACCATATGACCCTGCAATCCTTCTTCTAGGTGTCTACCCAAAGAATTAGAAAATATCTATCCAGAAAGATATGCACTCTGATGTTCATAGTAGCTTTATTCACAGTGGCCAAGACATGCAAACAACCAAAGTATCCTTTGATAGATGACTGAATAAAGAAGATGTGGTGCATATATACAATGGGATATAACTCAGCCATAAGAAAAGATGAAATGCTGCCATTTTCGACATGGATGGATCTTGAGATAATCATATTAAGCAAAATAAGTCAGACAGAAAAATTCGAGTACCATATGATTCCATTCATATGTGGGATATGAAACCAAAAGCAACAAATGAACAAGACAAATAGAGACTCATGGACACAGACAACAGTTTAGTTGTTACCAGAGAAAAAGAATGGAGGAGGGAGGTAGATAAAGGTAAAAGGGGTCAAATATATGGCGACAAAAATCGATTTTACTTTGGGTGATGAATGTGCAATGCAATATACAGATGATGTATTATTATATTGAATTGTACACTTGAAACCTATATAATTTTATTAACCAATATTACCGTAAAAAATTTAACAAAAAATGAAAAAAATATATCTAATCTCTTTCTCTGTCTGACTTATCTCACTTAGCATAATATACTCGTTCCATCTATGTTGTTGCAAATGGTAAGATTTAATTCATTTTTATAGCTGAGTAGTATTCCATTGTATATAATTTCACTTATATGTGGAATCTAAAGAACAAAATATACAAACAAACAAAACAGAAATAGAGAATAAATTGATGGTTGCTAGATGGGAGGGGGATTAGGGGATAGGTGAAAAATATGAAGGGATTAAGTACAAACTGGTAGTTACAAAATTGTCACACGAATATGAAGTACAGCATAGGGAATATAGTCAGTAATATTGTAATAACTATATGGAATCAGGTGGGTATTAGACTTATTGAAGGATCACTATAAATTATATAAATGTGGAACCACTATGCTGTACTCCTGAAATTAATATAATATTAAATGTCAACTGTAATTGAAAAAATTAAAAAAACTAATCTAAATTTGCTATTGATTTCAACTTTTTCCTCAAATCAGAACTGTTGATTAGAATCAGAGAGACAATTTGTTTTACCTTCTTGTTAAATATGTCACTTGCAGATAGTTATATTTCAGAAGTAAAAATTCCTAAAAGCAAGATGTCTGCAGGTCCAACACATTGGATCATCAGTTCTTAACTGAGAGATTGGCTGTCTTCTTCTAGTGTTCAAACTCATTCATCTTTCACTTTTTAAATCTAATCTATGTGATAATGTGATATGTCAGGCTCTGAAGTCAGAGACTGCCTAAATTTAAATCCTAGCTTCTCTATTTCTTAACTGTATGACCTTAGACAAGTTACTCAACCTCTCTGGGTACTCAGTTTACCTATTCTACTGGGATATTCTGAATTTCAAAAAGGACCTTATATCTGTAAAACATCTGATACAGTAACTGACATCTAGTGCTGAATATAAGTTAGCTATTACTGTCAATGTGTGCCATGAGAATGGAACTGCTGAATTCTCTTACCTCATGAATGACTTGGAAAGTCAGATATATACCTTAGTCTGAAATAGAAGTTATAAATACTTATGATTATTTCCTTTTCTTTTATTCTGTTTTTTTTTAAGTATGTATCAATACTTCATTCTTTATTTTTTGGTAAAATATACATAATATTTATCTTCTTAATCATTTGTAAGTGTGCAGTTCAGTGGCATTAACTGCATTCATAGTATTGTGTACCCATCATAACTATATGTACCTAAAGTTTTTCATCATCCCCAATGTAAACTCTATACCCGTGAAATAATAACTCTTCCTTTCTACCTTGGCCCAACCCATAGCAACCTCTATTCTACTTTCTATCTCTGTGAATTGCTTATTCTAGGTACCCCATAGAAATGAATTCATATGATATTTTTCTTTCTGTGTCTAGCTTATTTCACTAAGCACAATATTTTCAAGGTTCATTCATTTTGTAGCATATAGTATATATGTGTGCATATATACACACATCACTTCTCTCTATATATGTATATATATCACTTCTTTGTATTCCATTGTGTGTGCATAGATATAGATATAGATGATATAGATATAGATCACATCTTTTTATCTATTTATCTGTCAGTGGAGACTTATGTTGTTTCCATGTCTTAGCTATTGTAAATAATGCTACAATGAACATAGGGATACATATATCTTTACAAATTAGTGTTTATAGATTTTTCAAATAAATACCAAGAAAAAAAATTGCTGGATCATATGGTAGTTCTATTCTTAATTTTTAAATGAACCTCCATACTGTTTTCTATAATGTCTGCACAATTAACAATCCCACCAACATTGTACAAGGGCCTTTTTTCACTTCTTCTTCAACATATGATATTTCTTGTATTTTTGATAATAGTCATTCTAATAGGTGTGACTTGTGGTTTTGAATTTCAGCTCCCTAATAAATAGTAATATTGAACATCTTTTCATGTGCCTGTTGGCCATCTGTTTATCTTACTTGAAAAAAATGTCTATTCAGATTCTCTGGCCGTTTTTAAATCAGATTGTTTGCTTTTATTGTTATTGAGTTGTATATATTCTTTATATATTTGGGATATTAAACTCTTATTGAAAGTATCATTTGCAAATATCTTCTCCCATCTGGTTGGTTGCCTTTTTGTTTTGTTGATATTTATTTGCTGTGCATAAGCTTTATAGTTTGATTTAGTCCCATTCATTTATTTTTTTTTCCTTTGTGTTTCTTGCCTTTGGAGTCAAATTCACAAAAATACCTATGAGAACAATGTCTAGAAGCTTAGTGCCTACGTTTTCTTTTATGTAATTTATTGTTTTGCATCTTACATTCAAATCTCTAATTAATTTTGAGTTAATTTTTGTGTATAGTGTAAGATAGTGGTCTACTTTCATTCTATTGCATATGGCTGTCCAGCTTTCCCAACACAATTTATTGAAGACCCTTTCCTTTTGCAATTGTATGTTCTCGGCTCCTTTGTCAAAAATTAATTGCCCATATATGTATGAGTTTATTTCTGGACTGTCATTTCTGTTCCATTGGTCTGTGTGTCTGTTTTTCTGCCAATACCATACTGTTTTGATTACTGTACCTTTATACTATAGTTTGAAATTGGGGAGTGTGATATCTCCAACTTTGTGTTTTTTCTCTCAGGATTGCTTTGGCTATCCAGGGTCTTTTGTGATTCCATACAAATTTGAGGATTTTTTTGTTTTATTTCTGTGAAAAAAATGCCATTGAGATTTTTTTTCTCTTTTTTTTATTAGTTTCAACTAAACAGTACATTGGTTAGACATTTCTATAGTTTATAAAACAATCCCCCTAACTGCTCCTTCTCTCCTCTGGTTTTACACCTAGCCAATATATTAATGCTAACTGCATTCACTGTGCTGTGCTCCCTATCCCCATGACCATCTATCAATTACTAATTTGTACTTCTTTAAAACTTCACCTGGGATGTGATTCCATAGTGTAGCCGTTAGCATGTCTGCTTTACATGCAGAAGGTCCTGAGTTCACGCCCCAGTGGAGCCACAGTCCATGGTCTACAACCCTGCCACCCTGAATAAGCCCGATGTCTGATGCTGGAAGCTAAGCAGGCTTGGGCCTGGTTAGTACTTGGGTGGAAGACCACCTAGAAAGATCAGGTGCTGTAGGCATAAAAAAAAAAAAATTTAAAAAA
>NW_006434840.1:172127-176708 GCF_000325575.1 Pteropus alecto
TATAAAGTTTAGAATTATTTGTTCTAGCTCTCTGAAAAATGCCATTGGCATTTTAATAGGGATTTCATTGAATCTATAGAATGCTTTGGATAGTATGGCCTTTTTAATGATGTTGATTCTTCCTTCCCATGAGCATGATATATCTTTCCATTTTTTGGTGTTTTCTTCAGTTCTTTCAACAATGTCTTTTAGTTTTCAGTGTACATATCAGTTATCTCCTTTGTTAAGTTTATTTCTAGATATTTTAATCTTTTAGTTGCAGTTTTATTTTTTTAATTAAGTTTCTTGGTTAATAGAATTATAAAATTTTAATTAACATTGGTTAATAGAATTATAAAATTTTCAGGTGTACATTATCATTTGACATTTGTACATTCTATTGTGTATTTGCCACCCAGTGTCAAATTTCCTTCAGCTACCATATATTTGATCCCATTTTCCCACTTCGACCTCCCCCTAAATGCTATATTTGACTCCCGTTACCCCGTCTACTTCCCTACTCCTCCCCCACCCCACTAGTAACCACTACTCTATGGTCCTCTGGTAACCACTAGCCTATAGTCCATGTCTGTGAGCCTCTCTTTATTTTTCCTGCTAATTTGTTGCTTTTAGGTTTATATCCCACATATAAGTGATATCATATGGTTTGCAACTTTTTCTGTCTGAATTATTTTCCTTGGGAGGATTATCTCGAGTCTATCCATGTTGTTGCAAATGGCAGTATTTAATCTCTTCTTATGGCTGAGTAATGTTCTATTGTGTGTGTATATATATACCACAGCTTCTTTAGCCAGTCATCTATCGTAGCACACTTAGAATGCTTCCATGTCCTGGCCACAATGAATAATGCTGCTATAACCACCGGTGTTCAAATACTTTTTGGATATGGGTTTTCAAGTCTTTGGAGTAAATACCCAGCAGAGGGATTGCTGGATCATATGGTAAATCAATTCTTAGTTTATTGAGGAACCTCCATGCTGTTTTCCAAAGTAGCTGTACAAATTTGCGGTCCCACCAGCAGTGTATAAGGATTCCTTTTTCTCCACATCCTCTCCAACATTTGTTATTACTTGCCCTGTTGATTATACCTATTCTAACAAGTGTGAGATGGTATCTCATTGTGGTTTTGATTTGCATTTCCCTAATACCTAGCGATGTTTAGCTTCTTTCTTATACTTGTTGGCCATTTATATCTCCTCTAGGCAGAAGTGTCTGTTCAAGTCCTCTGCCCATTTTATGATTGGATCCTTTGTTTTTTGTTGTTGTTGTTATTGACTTGCATGAATTCTTTGTATATTTTGGATATTAGGCCCTTTTCGGAGGTGTTCCTTGCAAATGTAATTTCCCATTCGGATGGTTGTCTCTTTACCTTGTGGACGATTTCTTTTGCTGAGCAGAAGCTTTTAAGTTTGATGTAGTCCCATTTATTTATTTTTGCTTTTACTTCCCTTGCTTTTGAGGTTAAATTCAGAAAATCCTCTTTAAGTTCAAGGTCCTTGAGTTTAGTTCCTGTTTTCTTCTATGCATTTTATTGTTTCAGGTCTTATATTCAGGTTCTTAATCCATTTTGAGTTAATTTTGGTGTGTGGAGATAGACAACTGTCTAGTTTCATTCTTTCGCTGGTGGCTTTCCAGTTTTCCCAGCACTATTTATTGAAGAAGCTTTCTTTATCCACTGTATGTTTTTGGCTTTTTGGTCAAAATTTATTTGCCATATGCGTTTACTTCTGAACTCTCTATTTTGTTCCACTGGTCCGTGTGTCTGTTTTGCTACCATTACCATGCTGTTTTGATTACTTTGTAGAATAATTTGAAGTCAGGCAGTGTGATGCCTCCAACCTTGTTCTTTTCTCAATGGATGGCTTTGGCAATTCGGGATCTTTTGTGTTCCATACAAATCTGATGATTTTTTTGTTTTATTTCTTTTAAAAAATGCCAATTGGATTTTGATAGAGATTGCATTAAATCTGTATAATGCTTTAGGTAATATGTTCACTTTAACTATGTTGACTCTTCCAGTTCATGAAAACGGAATATCTTTCCATTTCTTCCCCTTTTGTCCCTGATTTTGTTAATTTGTGTCCTTTCTCTTTTTTCCTTAGTGAGTATAGCCAGGGGTTTGTCAATCTTATTAACTTTCTCAAAGAACCAGCTCTTTGTTGCATTTATTTTTTGTATTGTTTTTTGTTTGTTTGTTTGTTTTCTATTTCATTTATTTCTACTCTAATTTTGATTATTTCTTTTCTTCTGATGACTTTAGAGTTTATTTGTTCTTCCTTTTCTAGTTTTTTAAGATGAGGTGTTAGGTTGTTTATTTAGGCTCATTCTTGTTTTTGGATATAAGCTTGTAATGATATGAACTTTCCTCTTATGACTTCTTTTGCCATGTACCAAAAGTTTTGATATATTGTACTATCATTGTTGTTCTTTTCTATGTATCTTTTGATCTTTCCTTTTATTTCTTCTCTGTCTCAGTTATTATTCAGTAGCATGTTGTTTAATCTCCCTGTATTTGTGGTTTTTCCCTCTTTCTTTTTACAGTCGATCTCTAATTTCAAAGCTTTATGATTAGAGATTATGGATGGTATGATTTCAACTCTCTTATATTTGTTGAGGGTATCTCTGTGTCCCACTATGTGGTCGATTCTTGAGAATGTTCCATGTGCACTAGAGAAGAATGTATAAGCAGCTGTTTGGGGATGGAAGGCTCTTTAAATGTCAATTATGTCCAGGTGGTCTAATGTGTCATTTAAGGATATTATTTCCTTTTTGATTTTCTGTTTGGATGATATGACCATGTCCGGCAGTGGGTTATTTTGGTCCACTACTACGACAGTGTTTTGGTCTGTTTCTCCCTTTAGTTATGTTACTAATTGCTTAACATATTTTGAGGCTCCCTGATTGGGAGCTTAGATATTAATATGTTTTATGTCTTTTTGGTGCATAATTCCCTTTATCATTATGAAGTGTCTCTCCATATCTTTCTTTACTTTTTTTTTATTTTGAAGTCTATTTCATCTGATATTATTACCACTTCTCTCGCTTTTCTTTAAATGCCATTTCCTTGAAATATCAGTTTCCACCCTTTCACTTGGCATCTATATTTCTCTCTGGAGCTGAGATATGTTTCCCGGATTCAGCGTATCATTGGTTTTGTTTTTTGACACAATCTGAAATTCTGTGCCTTTTTATTTGTGAGTTCAGCCCATTTACATTTAGAGTGATCATTGAAATAGGAGGTCTTCTTATATCCATTTTGTCTTTTGCTTTCTGGTAGCTCATTGTTTCTATTGCTTCCTTGTCCTTGTGTTTCTGTTATTTTCTTGTAGATATTTAATCACGTTCTCTACTGTCAGTTTCAGTCCCTGTCAGTGTCAGCAACAGTCTCGGCTTATGTGTGTTTTTCCTCAGGTCCTTCTTCTTTTGTGTTATACACTTCAGTTCTGAATCTTTGGTTTGTGATTACCATTATGAATATCAGCGTTTGCTCAGATTCCCCTGGGGCTCTGTGTTGACCAGTCTCTGAGGTTATGGGGGCAGGGTGCCTCTGGCTTTGGGGTTGGGGGCTGCGTCTCAGCCTCGGTTTTGCAACTGCGGCCAGCAAAAATCAATTGTTGTTCTTCTGCAGTCCTGTCCCACTTCTCTGCTTTCTGACCTGATGACTGGGCCCTGCAGCTTTGCCAGGCAAGGCTCTTCAGGGCCCTACAGCTTCCCCAAGCATGGCTGTTTGGGGAACTCACCACTCCTTCTCCCCTCCCTCTCCTCCTGCATGGAGCTCCTGTTGCTGCAAGAGGCAGCTTCTTTATTTCTCCCAGTCCACCGCCCGACACCCTGACACCCCGACACTCGGGGTTCTGACCTGTGGTAGCTCTTATGCGCAGCGCAGATCCCATGCTCAGATATGCTGGTGTGCAGTTTGGGTATTTTTTGTTGAGTTTTAGATGTTCAGCTTATTGTTGTTTCAAGGGGAGAGATCTGGGGACGTCTCTCACTCCACCATGTTTCCAAAGTTCCTCCTAATTGCAGTTTTAAATGGGATCGTTTTCTTCTCTTTTCTTTCTGATATTTCATTGTTAGTACATAGAAACACAACAGATATTCTTGTATTGATTTTATATCTTGCAACTTTGTGTGATTTGTTATTTCTAATAGTATTTTTGGTGGAGATTTTGACCTGAGTCAAAGGTTTAAAAAGCTTAGGTAATTTGTTTGGGGTCACACTTGAGAGCTCAGGTCTCCTAACTCCCAATTTCAGATTATTCCATCACACCACCTATTGTTCTCTGTTAATTATCATTGCAAATGTTATTTCTATTTTTCTCATCAATAAGATATAATGGAACATATTGTTTGGAATTATTAAATTTTGCCAAAAGTAATTTTTTTTTGTCTTCCTGGTTGCATAGTGCAAGTTTGTTTGAAGCAGTACACAACTATGCAAGTCTGGTTTCCCTTTTTACCACTCTTGACCTTCTTTGATAAAGCTTGTATGTGTGTGTGTGTGTGTGTGTGTGTGTGTGTGTGTGTGTGTGTGTGTACATATATATATGTATACCACAAACTATATGTGTGTGTGTGTAT
>NW_006434840.1:176776-178854 GCF_000325575.1 Pteropus alecto
TATATATATATATGGAAGTCTGAAATCAGAGGATATATATATATATATGTATACACACACACACACACACACACACACATTTAGTTTGTGGTAACTGAGCTGAATCTATCAATAGTGCCAGGAGTTTCTAATTTGTTTTGTTTTTGATTGTGTGTATATTTATTTGCTGTGTGTATATCTCAATCATGATCTCTGCATATTTAACATAAACTCATAGGCTAATAAATGGGTCAGATATCTGGAAGTCTGAAATCAGAGGATATTCCTTGAGAAGGTATAGATATAGAGCAAGTTTGGTATAACTCTCTTTTGCCAGACACACCCTGGCTTTTTTTTTTTTTTTTAATCTGTGAAAGCTGTTATTATCTGAGCCCTAGAATCAAGAAGTATTTGACATAGGTTGAAGTGAAAATACCTGTGTGTGAAAGAAAGTGGGGGAGGGTAGTGAGAGACTGGTCTACTTCCCACAGAGTGTTCTTCCCTCCTGCTGGGGTCCTCTTTGACAGAAGAGAGCTTTGATTTTCTTTGCCAAGCCTGAGGAGGGAAAAGATAATGAAGGGGAGGTGAAAATGCTGCCACTGTCTTAGCTGCCCAATCCCTAGGGAGCCTGATGTGTTGGGCTGAGAAAGCATCCTAGGAAAGGCAAGCTGGCTATGAAAAGACAATCTCATTACCACACCAGGTTCCATTTATTTCCAGTCATTTAAAAGCCTTTGGGTTTTGATTTTTGTTTTAGTGTTGTCTAGTTTCTATATAATGATTAGTTTTTCATTTGCCAAGGGGATTGGCTTCTCCCTTGTGCCTGCAAACAGAAGAGTAGGTTGTGGGCATTCAGGTCTGAGGTTGCAAGAGGTAAGAGCCACATAATTATTATTTGGCTATCATAAACCCACAGGTGGCTGCCTCATAGATGATAGCTACTCTATTTGGACTTTTTTACACTAGTGGAAGGTGTTTAAAAAGGCACTTATAAAGAGTGTGTATGTGTATTTTTGTATATGTGTTCTTATTTGTTGAAATCTATGTGTGTCACTATATCACTAGCCTCAGTTCCTGAGTGACCCTCAACCACAATTTCTACTTGCATCATGGCTAGTCCCACTTCTCTCTTTCTTTCTGTGGTTGTTTGGTTACCTAAGAGGACCTGGCTTCCTCACTCAACTTCTCATTCCAGCTCTATGTCCATGTCAAAAGGTGACTCCTCTATAATTTCCACCCCTCCCAACTGTACCAAATAAAAATAATAATAATAAATTTCAAGTGGCTAATTAACAGTCTCTTGATCTTAAGTGTAAATAAAAGCATACATGAAAACTTTACTTTTAACTAATCTGTAATCTACAACCTAAATAAAACAGTATTCTTACAATGTAAATACTTGTTCAAGACAAATCCTTTAGTTTCCCTATCTTCTTTCCAACCAAGCTTACTGCCCCTAAACTTCTCTAAAGTGAGAATTCTGGATGCCACCACTGCCTTGCCAACTTTTTCTCCTTTTATGCCACCCAATATCATTTTTACTCCCAACCTTGATGCCAGTAGTGCCCAGCTTTAGATAGGATGCCCAGGGAGGTTCAACTTCTATCAACAACTCTCTTGAAGGCTCAGTATCTCATTTTTTTAGATTATAATATAGGAAGCTTTTGTTGAATCCATCTTACTTTTAAACTAATACTATTGCCCATTGTCCAGCTGACCTTTGTGCAGTGGCCATATCTTAAGGGATGACTTATTTCAGGCAGCTGGACAGATGTCCAACTAGTTTTCTGTGCTCTTCTGCCCGCACAAATGACTGGGGTGAGGGGAAGAAAGGCAAAAAGGTCCTTCAGTTGCTCCATTTATACCAGCTCTGCAGAAATTCCTATGGTCCCGTAGGCCTTGGGATAATAGCTATCACCAGCCCAGCATCATGCCTTTGCTTATCCCTCCCACTAACTCATCAGGGCCTTTTCCTTCCTCCTTTTTATTAAAGTGGGAGAGTGAGAGAGTATGGCCCACTTTCTTTCCTTTGAAATCCAAGGAAGAATAAATGCTGGGTTTTAGAAGACATGTTTCCAAGGAAGAGTGTGAGTTTGACC
>NW_006434840.1:178887-182290 GCF_000325575.1 Pteropus alecto
GCAGTGGGACTGCAGCATGACCTGGACCTAAGTAAAGCAATAAATTCAAACCTTATACAGCTTCCCATCTAAGACTGTGCAAGGGATATTCAAGAAAAAGGATAAAAGACAAAGGAAGGGGAGAGGAAGGAGAGAGAGTCTGGAAGGGTAGGCTGAAGTAAGAGAAAAAGAGGAAAAGTAAAGAAAGGGGAGGGAAAGGGAAAGAAAATGTATCTGAGTGGGCAGGACTTACTTCCTTGTCTATCTGTGGGTTTTTGTTTGTTTGTTTGTTTGTTTTTAGATGTGTGTCCTGAGTCATTTGGTTTTCATCTGGCTGTAATTCTGTTAGCCTGCCCTCAAAGTTTAGTTATTCTGACCTACATATTCTTTTCACAAAGACAGAAAAGCGGAGTTGTGATTTATCCTGTTTCTGCTTTCTTTAGCTTTTTCAAAGGCATCCCAGTAGGGTGATTCTTAGAGAGGAGCCATGTATCCCACATTAGCTGAACTTTAGATTCGGATAGAGACTACTTGCCTGAATCAGGGCCACATGGCTCTCATTAATGCAGTGGCACCTATGTATGTTTGATTTGGTTTGTAGTATACTTCAGAAGGCAGTGCATGGTGCTTAGTTAATATTGTCTTAAATGGAAGGATCCTCATTTCAGGGAAATACCTCCATTTAAATACCTTGAAAAATCACTTCCAAATGTGTGAGAGATAGGAGAGATATCTTGTTGAGTGTCTTTTTTAGAATTCCTAACACTTAATAGATGCTCGTTAAATATTTATGGAATCAGTATCTGTGTCTGCAAAGAATGGATGTTAGTCTATTCCCTGGCTATGTTTTGAGTAAAATTTAATAATTTTTATTACCTTTAAGGTTGTTAGTTTAATTATTTTCTGTTTCTTGTCAAGCAAAATGTTGGTAAAACCACAAAAGTTTATGGGCCACTCAGGAGAACATTATAAAAGTTAGTTGCATGCCCTACCTTGTGCTATGGATTGTGGGACAGATGAGAAAGAAAACTTAATGATGGTTCATAGTCTATTTGAGGAAGTAAGACTGACATACAAAGAAGAACAAAATGTGGACGCATTACATCTAGAAGTCAACATGCTGAAGTGTAAAGGTTTAAGAATCAGTCCAATTTGAATTCCAAACCTGGTCTCACTATCAACTGAATCCTTTGAGGCAAATGACTCACCCACTTTGAGCCTGTGTTTTCTCATCTGTAAAAATGAGGGTACCATACAAAAGGGAAACAAATGAGATGAAATAAAATATGTAAAGCACCTGGTAAGTAGTAGGTACTTAACAATGATAGTATTAATAATTTATATTATTCTGATACTCTTATACAAACATGCTCTAAAGAAAGATGAAGGCATATTTTAGCTCTAGAGAAGTGACAAGTTTCTAATGACTCAATATCTTATTATTTCTAATTAAAATATCAAATAATATAAAAGTGGAGGGGAGAAATTGAGCTTCAGTCTTCAAATGTCCATTTGAACTTCATGCTTTAAACACTATTCATATGGCAGATGTCTCTGTACCTATATTTTCTTTTTCTCTTCCTTTTTTTTTTCTTGTAATGCTAGTCCCGAGAGTTAACTTGGTTTTAAGACTTATGATTTGCCTTTATTTTTTAATTAATTGACTAATTAATTATTTTTTATGGTGACATTGATTAACAAAATCCAATGTTTCAGCTATACACTTTAACAGTAAGGCATATATATATTTACACTGTGTGTTCACCTCCCATAGTTAGATTTTTTGTCACTACATATTTGACCCCTTTTACCCCATCTACCTCCCCACTGCCACCTAACCTCTGGTAACTACTAGTCTATTGTCCATGTCCATGAGTCTCTGTGTGTTTGTCATGTGATTTTCAACTTTTTCTGTCTGGTTTTTTTTCGCTTATTGGCATAATTATCTCCAGGTCCATCCATGCTGTTGCAAATGACAGTATTTCATCTCTTCTGACGGTCGAATAATATTCCATTGTATATATGTACCACAGCTTCTTTAGCCAATCACCTGTCATAGAACACTTTGGTTGCTTCCATAGCCTGGCCACTGTGAATAATACTGCTGTGAATATCAGTGTGCAAATACCTTTTTGGATATGGGGTTTCAGGTCTTTGGGGTAAATGCCCAGTATAGGGATTTGCTGGATCATATGGTAGATCAATTCTTAGTTTACTGAGGAACCTCCGTACTGTTTTCAATAGTGGCTGTACAAATTTGCAGTCCCTCCAGCATTGTATAAGGGTTCTTTTTTCTCCACATCCTCCTCAACATTTGTTATTACTTGTCCTGTTGATTATAGCTATTCTAACAGTTGTGAGATGGTATCTCATTGTGGTTTTGATTTGCATTTCTCTAATAGCTAGTGATGTTGAGCATCTTTTCAAATATTTGTTGGCCACTTGTATGCCCTCTAGGGAGAAGTGTCTGTTAAGATCCTTTGCCCAGTTTTTGACTGGATCGCTTGTTATTCTGTCGTTATTGAGTTATTTAAGTTTGTTGTATATTTTGGATATTAGGCCCTTATAGGAGCCATTCCTTGCAAATATAATTTCCTATTTGGATGGTTGAGTTTTCACCTCATAGAAGCTCTTTTGCTGAGCTTCTTAGTTTGATGTAGTCCCATTCATTTATTTTTGCTTTTATTTCTCTTGCTTTTGAGGTCAAATTCATAAAATCCTCTTTAAGTCCAAGGTCCTTCAGTTTAGTTCCTATATTTTCTTCTATGCATTTTATTGTTTCAGGTCTTATATTTAAGGTCCTTAATCCATTTTGAGTTAATTTTGGTGTGTGGTGATATTGATTAACAGTCTAGTTTCATTCTTTTGTAGGTGGCTTTCCAGTATTCACAGCACCATTTATTGAAGAGACTTTCTTTTCTTCACTGTATGATTTTGGCTGTTTTCATCGAAAATTATTTTTCCATATTAATATGGATTTACTACTGGACTGAGGATTCTGTTTCACTGGTCCATGTGTCTGTTTTGCTGCCAATACCATGCCGTTTTGATTACTGTTGCTTTGCAGTATAATTTGAAGTCGGGTAGAGTGATGCCTCCAGCCTTGTTCTTTTTTCTCAGGATGGCTTAGGCAATTCGGGATCTTTTGTGTATCCATACAAATCTGATGATATTTTGTTCTATTTCTTTAAAAACTGCTGATGGGATTTTGATGGGGATTGCATTAAATCTGTATAATGCTTTAGGTAATATGGTCATTTTAACTCTGCTGATTCTTCCAATCCAAGAACATGGAATATCTTTCCATTTCTTTGTATCTTCTTCGATTTCTTTTAATAGGGTCTTGTAGTTTTCATTATATAGATCCTTCATATGTTTCATTAAGTTTATTCCTAGGTATTTTACTGTTTTTTTTTTTTTTTTT
>NW_006434840.1:186257-189037 GCF_000325575.1 Pteropus alecto
CTTATCCGACAGTGGGTTATTTAGGTACCCTACTATAATAGTGTTTTGGTCTGTTTCTCTCTTTATTTCTGTTAGTAATTGCTTTACATATTTCGGAACTCCCTAATTAGTAGCATAGATATTAATAAGTGTATGTCTTTTTGGTGCATGATTCCCTTTATCATAACGAAGTGTCCTCAGTATCTTTCTTTACCTTTTTTATTTTGAAGTCTATTTCGTGTAATATTAGTATTGCTACGCCCTCTTTTCTCAGAATGCCATTTGCTTGAAATATCATTTTCCACCCTTTCACAATGAGTCGATATTTGTCTTTGGAACTCAGATGTGTCTTGGAGGCAGCATATGATTTGATTTTGTTTTTTGATCCGATCTCCAACTCTTGTTTTTTATTGGTGAGTTAAGTCCACTTACATTTAGGGTGATTATCGAAAGATGAGGTCTGCTTATAGCCATTTTATGTTTTGCTTTCTGAAAGCTCAGTGTTTCCATTGGTTCCTTGTCCTTGTATTTCTGTTTTCTTTATTTTGGTTGACTTTTGTCAGTTTTCCCTCTGGTCCTGCTTGTTTTATGTTATATACTTCAGTTCTGAATCTTTGGCATGTGGTTACCATTACGAATATGTAAAAGATAGTTTTGTATATATATATATATATATATATTCATCCATTTTCTTCTATTTGTGCCTTATCTCCATTCCCGTTTGTGAATATGGATCTTTGATTTCTCCCCTTTTCAGTCATTGTTGTCTCAACTTGTCTCTATGTATGCTGAATGTTCATCACTATCTTACTATAGCAAATCTCTTATTATTATTTAAGCTTATAATGTCCTGTTCTTAGTAAGGGTTGCACTCCTCTACTTCTGTCTACCTGCTAGTCACCTTGCTCTTAGTTAAGAATTTTTTTGTAATTTTGTTTTAGGTGAGCTGACCCCTTTCAGTATTTCCTGTAATGCAGGCCTCATACTGGTGAATTCTCTCAATTATTGTATGTCTGGGAAGTTTTTTATTTCTCCTTAGTATCTAAAGGTGAGCTTATCTGGATACATTATTCATTGCTGGTAGTTCCTTTCAATTAATAGTTTGAATATTTGATTCCACTTCTTTCTGGCTTGTTAGGTTTGTGCTGAGAAGTCCGATGATAATCTAATGGGTTTTCCTTTATAAGTTACCGTCTTCTTTTTCCTGGCTGCCCTGATAATTCTTTCTTTGTCATTGTTCTTTCATAATTTTAATAAAATGTGTCTTGGAGATGACCTTTTTGGATTGAGATAATTGGGAGTTCTGTTGACTTTTTGAATTCGAAACTGCAACTCATTCCTTAGATTT
Source organism: Pteropus alecto (assembly GCF_000325575.1). NCBI lineage: Eukaryota > Metazoa > Chordata > Mammalia > Chiroptera > Pteropodidae > Pteropus > Pteropus alecto. The sequence goes on from NW_006434840.1 coordinate 187,585, forward strand.
GGGAAATTCTCATCAACTATTTGTCTGAAAATAGTTTCTAATCCCTGCTCCTTTTCCTCCCTTTCGAGAATATCGATTATTCTTTTGTTTTCTCTCCTGATGGTATCCTCTAGTTCTTGTATTTCTCTTTCATTATTTTTCATTCTTCGGTTTGTCTCTTCATCCTTCTGATTTATTTGTACATTTCTGTCTTCGATATCACTGATCCTTTCCTCTATTTGGTAAACGCTATTTCCCAAGCTTGCTATTTCATTTTTCATCTCTTGCAGTGTGTTCTTTATCTCCAGACATTTTATTCTGTTCTTTTTGAGGGTTTAAATCTCCTTGCTAAGGAACTCATTCTGCTCATCTAGTTGCTTTTCCAATTCCTGAAATTGATGATATGAATCATTTTGGATCTCGATGAGTTTTTTTCAGAAGTACCATCCTGCATTCTCTGTCATTTAAGTCACATATTTCTATATCTATGAACATATTTTCTGGAGATTTTTCTCTTTCTTTCTGAGATGCTTTTTCACCTTGGTTGTTCATAGTGTTTAATGGACTATTTCTCCACCTGGGCATTAATGGAAGTGTATTCTGCTTTTTATCCAGAAAGAGGATTTATTATATAAAGGTTTCTCTTTAGCCTGTTGCAAAGAAGGTGTTTTTGTTTTTGTTTTCAGTAGGTGGCATCTAAGCCTCTTGGATCCCTGCTTTATATAAAGCATTAATAATGCCTTTTTTTTTCTTACAGATGTTTAATCATGCTCGCTACCTTCAGTCTAAGTCCCTGTCATTGGTAGCAACAGTTTCGATAGTGTTTGCTCAGATTCCCCTTGAGCTCCACAGTGTTTGGTCTTAGAGGATATGGGGGGATTGGCCCTCTGGGTTTGTGGTGGGGGCTGCGGCTCAGCCTTGGTTTTGCAACTGCAGCTGTTAAAAATCAACTGCCATTTCTCTGCCATCCCCACTTCTCTGCTTTCTGCCCTTATGCCTATGCCCTGCCGCCAGGTGTGTTGTACTCACAGCTCTCCCAGGCAGAGATATTCTGGAAACTCGGTGCACCTTCTCTCCTTCCTCTCCTCCTGCTAGGAGCTCCAGCTGAGAGAGACAGCTTCTTTGTTTCTCCCAGGCCACTGCTCGACACCCAGTGTTCTGACCTGTGTATCTCTTATGTGCACATCCCATGCTCAGACATGTTAGTGTGTAGTTTGGGTGTTATTTGTTGAGTTTCAGATGTTCAGCCTATTGTGGTTTCAAGGGGAGAGATTTTGGAACATGTTTCGCTTTGCCATATTTCTCCAAACTCTTGATTTGCCTCGTTTTACTTAATTCCTTTCTTTGATGGTTCTTTTATACTATTCTCCAAATCTTTCCCATTTTCCACCTACTCCCCACCTTGAAAGATACATACAGACAATAAATGAGTGAAGTGTAGGTGGTCAAGGAAGTTGTAACTAAGCATGCCTGC
>NW_006434840.1:189056-198309 GCF_000325575.1 Pteropus alecto
TCCTGCCTTCGGCATGTCTTAGAGTAATGGCTTCTGGAATGATCGCTCTCTTTTATGATTTCTTTCAGCATTTTCCTCTCCGTTTCTTATGCTTTTCCTCCAAGCATATTTCACAGAGAGCCAGTTAAATTACTTTACTTCACAAAAAGAATCATCAATAATGATTAGCCATGACATCAAAACTTATGAAAGGCTTGTCCCTGGACAGAAGCCTAAAACAACCTCTGAACTTCTTAAGATTATAATTCCTCTAGTCATTAGATTAAGGCTGGGGACTTGGAAATACCACACTAGTAAGACTACAAGGAAAGAATTGTTTAAAGGAAAAGATCAATAAAGGGAATTATTGCTAAGTAGAAGAGTGATGAGGTATTACTCATTGAGGAAGGAAACAGATTTCATAGATAAATTGTAAGTGTAGTTTTTGGTTTCTATATTTATTCTTTGTGTAATAGGGTTCATTTATACAAATGGCATCCAACCTAGCTGTCCCCTTCTCAGCAACTCCTAAAATCTACCTAACTCTAGGATGGGATGCTGTAACTACTTCCACAAAAGGGAAGATGAAACGAAAAAGTATTTTTCTAGGGGACTAATGACATTTTGGTAGGAAAGTCTTTGGCCATATGATATCATGAGGCAATAATAACAATATTTAAAATTAATGAAGCATATTCTATGTACGAGGCACTGTTACAGCACTTCCCCTTTATAAATCACTTTTTATATCCATTGTTCAAATGTTGAAACTGAGGTCAGAACTGTTAAGTAACTCCCTTCCATCTAACTTTCTTATCTCCCTTATCTTGCACTACTTTTTCTTTTCTCCCCAGCACTTTTTACTCTCGAACATAGTATAAGACGTGTTATATTTATTGTATATTGTCTATTTCCCCTACTAGAATGCAGGCTTTTCAAGGTCACACAACTTTGTAATAGCAGAGTGCAGATATGAACCCACCCAAACTTCAGTGTTCACTCTATCTACTATACTATTTATCTAAAACTTGTGAATTATCCATCAATTTATGATAGTACATAAAATATGATGCTCTCCACACTGCCCTTACAAACCATAAGCCATTGTGGCCTATATAGAGAGAGGTCTGTGAAGTCTTCTGCATCGTTGTCAAGGGATTTTCCTGGGGGAACTCTCAGCCTGCATCAAGCCTATGTGGGCTCAGTTTAGCCCAGCTTATGCACTCTATGTTCATTCTGGGTGATATCGTAGGGTTTGTGCATTTTCTTTCGAGTCTTGGCTGTGGCTGAACCCAGAGAAAATGATTTTTTTGTTTGATACAGCTGCAACCTTTTGGTGTCCATTTCTTCCACAGTCTCATTCTCTTTCCTGAGTGACAAGAACTCTAAGAAGAGCAAAAGTCAGAGGAAGTTCAACTCTGGATTTCATTCAGAAATGGAAATGCTCTACAGAATCCCTTCAGAAGTCTCTTTCTATAGTGAGTTAATTTTAGGCTAGTAGCCAAGTGAGCAGGCTTGATTGAGATGGCAGCTGAAAGAGCCCTGGTGTCTGAGTCAGCTCATCATCTGAACCAATTTTCCAGTTTATGCCTTCATAGGAATTACAGTATGATTAATGATGCTTTTTTCCACTTGCACTTTTAAGAAGCATAAAAGAATGGATGGTAGTGCTTTTAAATTAGAAGACTAAATATGCCTGACATTTTGTTCTTTCTCCCATTTTCATTATCTAAACATCATATAACCACCCCCTTATTTGCCTGACCCTTACAAACAATTTCTTAGTATCTTCTCAGAATAAGAGATACCTCTCAGGGGACCAGAGTGACAGATGTTCACATAACAATTTTCAGGGTCTTAAGGTATATGACGTGCCCTATAGTAAAGATAGAATAGAATATCTTAAACTTATTTGCAGAAAGAAAATTAGTCAAGATGATTCCATGTGTTGGAGTCCATACTCACCAGGGCATGATTAATGTAGCTTGCTCCCTCCATTAGATTATGAGACTCAAGTCTCATTAACAGTCTGTATTATTATTTGGCACCCTTTCTAGTGCTCAGCAAATGTATTTTTTCTTTTATTTTTTGGAAAATCATTTCATTGAAATATAATTGGCATATAACCTTGTGTAAGTTAAAGGTGCACAACATGATGATTTGATACATGTATATATTGCGAAATGATTACCACAATAAAATCAATGAACACATCCACCACCTCACATAGATACAATTTTTGTGTGTGTGTAGTGAGAACTTTTAAGATCTATTCTCTTAGCAACTTTCAAGTACACAATACAATACAATATTGCTAACTGTAGTCACCATGCTGTACATTACATAACCAGAACTTGTTCATCTTATAACTGGAAGTTTGTACTCACTGACCACCTTCACCCATTTTCCCCACCCTTGTACCCCTGACAACCACTAGTAGAGAAAGATTGGCATTAATTCTTTTTTAAATATTTGGTAAAATACACCAACGAAACCATCTAGTTCTGAACTTTTCTTTTTGGGGAAGTTTTAGATTACTGTTTCAGTTTCCTTACTCATGTTCACATTTTCTTTTTCCTTATGATTGAGACTTGATAAATTGTATATTCCTAGGAGTTTCTCTGCTTCTAAGTTGCCCAATTTATTGGTGTATCATTTTCATCATAGTCTCTTATGATCCTTTGTATTAATAGTGTCTCATGTGCTCCTTAAATTATTTTTATAGTCTTGGCATCTTATCTCTTGCCATTCCGATTGTGTGTCCTTGGCTTTCCCATCCTCTAGATAGAGCATTTGATCCTTTTCTTTATTCACTTTGTTTATTCCATTTAATATACTTCTCATATCAGATAATGTGTTCTTCATTTCAGACTGGTTCCCTGTTATAATTTCCATTTCCATTTTTATGTTTTTTATCTCTTTGTTGATTTTATCTACACTTCCCAAAAGTTCATTGAGTATCTTTATAACTAGTGTTTTGATCTCTGCATCTGATAGATTACTTGACTCTATTATATCTGGATCTCTGTCCTGTTCTCTCATATAATTTCTGCTTCTTTGTCTTCCCATTTTAGCTGCCTTTCTATGTCTGTTTCTATATACTAAGCAAAGCTCCTAAGTTTCCCGGTTTTATTAGTGTGGATTTGTGAAGTAGGTGTCCAGTGGCACAGTCCTGAGAGGGGTTCAGCTGCAGGCCAAATTTAGCCCTCCGGGGCCACTTGTTAAGATTCAGCAAGCAATCCACAGATGCTGTGCTTATAGTCTCCTCAAAAGGCCACATCAGAAACTGAGGCCAGCTGCCTCCAGTGTGAGTCTAGGTGCTGCTCCGCAAGGAGCATCTGACTTGCTGAGAATATATCCAGATGTGGCTTGGGAGGGGCTGCGAGTTGGGGGAGGCAGGATTTCAGGGAATCTTCTGGGCAGAGCGACCTCTGCTATCCAGTTTGATGACTTCACGGCTCTGGCTGTGCTGTATCCAGCACACTGGTATGGAGTAGGGCACACTGGTATGGATACCACCGGCACTTCTGTACACAGCGAGTCTCGCCTCGGCCCTCACTCTGACAATGTCTCCTTGAAAGTCCCTGGTGCCCCTTGCATGCAGCCAAATCGGCACTGGTGCTCAGAGTGAGCAGGTCTGTCACCGCGAAAATTCGCTCGTGGATGTGGCCCCTTTAAGAGGCTTCTGCTGCCGCTGCTGCTGCCTCTGCCTCCGTCTCAGCTGCTCTAGACTGGGCAGCCCTGTGTCCTCTCCCCTTCCTACTTTCTGCCATTGCAGGGTAATTTCTTGGATTTTTCCCTAGTTATATGGCTTGTTCATCAAGATCTCAGGTGCTTTTTCCTTGTTGTTGCTCTTTGTTTCTCTCACAACTTTGATTTGGTCACCAGAGAGATGAACAGAGCCTTTATCATCTATGCCATTTTTTTTACTGGCCTCATTTCCCTTTTGATTTGTTCTTTGACCCATTGGTTGTTGAGGATTGTGTTGTTTAATTTCTACATGTTTATGAATTTTATAGCTTTCCTCCTATTTATTTCTATCAATAAATATTTTTTAAATGAGAGGATATTTCTCTTGACTATGATATCTTTCTGTCGGAATCATTGCCAATAGTCAGGCCTTAAGTAATTACCTTTTCTTTTTCAAAATCTTCATTTCTCCAATTTTAAAACTGGATAAAATACACTATTAGAGGGATGGTTCAAATCTAGTTTATGGACAATAGTGTAGAGTAGAAACATGATGATTGTGGAGTGTAATAGACTCTGGCACTTACCAGTGTAGTGTCATTCCTTGCACACAATGTTTAAGCTCTCTGAACCTCAGCTTTTTCATATGGAAAACAGGAAAAAATAATTTGTACTTTCTGGTGTTTGGTGGAAGATGAGATGAGAGCATGCATACAAAGTTCCCACAGTGCCTGGTATTTGTGTTCTATTTAATACATTTTAGTGATTTTTATAATTGTCATTGACTGATTTTGGTTTTATAGTTTTATGATGAATGGTGCCTCAGCAAACACCAAACTCAGGTAGACTTAATCTGGCTTTGGAAAAAACATAAAGCTGTTCATCTTCATCTATTCATCTTAACTTGTCCCATTCTTAACCTAGCCAAAGCACAACTTAAAGTTCCCATGGCTCTCACCATCCTGCTTCTCTCATCCTCTGCTTTTTAGTAAATTGAAACATTTTTTTAATTGATTAGGCTAAAAACATTAGAGTCATCATTATATCCCATATGCAATAAGTGTATTAGTAAATTCTGTTAGCTCTAATCTTATAAAACAGAATATCTTAAATCCAAACACTTATCACAACCTCCAACATACCACTTCTGGTCTGCGTTACCACTGTGAATCCCCTAGCATATTGTAATAGCCTCTTTTATATAATATTTTTTTTATTTTTTAATTGTAGTTAGCATATAATGTTATATTAGTTTCAGATGTACACACAGTGATTAGATATCTATATAACTCTCAAAGTGATCACCCCAATAAATCTAGTAGCCATCTGATGCTGTACATAGCCATTACAGTATTACTAACTATAATCATACTATACTTTATATCTCCATGACTATTTTGTAACTACCAATCTGTACTTCTTAATGCCTTCTTCCCCCTTTTTCATCAACCCCCCAAACCCCTCTCCCATCTAGTAACTCTCAAAATATTCTCTATATCTATGAGTCTTTCTGTTTTGTTGTTGTTATTTATTCTTAGGTTCCACATATACATGAAATCATATGGCATTTGTCTTTCTCTCTCTGGTTTACTCCACTCGGCATGATACCCTGTAGGTCCATCATGAATTATCTTTTTTCATCTCTTTAATTTCGGTCTTTGTGTGACTTTTAATCTGAAGCAAGTCTCTTGTAGCCAGCATATGTAAGGGTCTTGTTTTCTTATCCATTCAGCCACCCTATCTTTTGATTGGAGCATTTAATTCTTTATTATTGGAAGTACTTGTTGATAGATATATAATTATGGCCATTCTTTATTTATATTTTTGACATATTTTTTCTCCTTTTTAAAGAAATCCCTCCAATATTTCCTGTAATACTGGCTTGGTGGTGATGAACTCCCTTAGATTTTTCTTGTCTGAGAAGCTCTTTATCTGTCCTTCAATTCTACATGATAGCTTTGCTGGGCAGAGTGATTTTGGTTGTAGGTCCTTGCTTTTCTTCACTTTGAGTATATTATGTCAATTCCTTCTGACCTGCAAAGTTTCTGTTGAGAAACTGGCTGACAGTCTTGTGGGAGCTCCCTTCTAGGTAAGTAATTGTTTTTCTCTTGCTGCTTTTAAGATTCTCTCTTTGAATTTAACCTTTTACATTTTAATTACGATGTGTCTTGGTGTGGACCTCTTTGAGTTCATCTTATTTGAGACTGTCTGACCTTCCTGGGATTGTATGTTGTGTTGCTACAGATTCACTGTTCCAGGGTATGGGGCACAAGACTCGAGCAGTTGGAAGAAAATGTGGGGAGATGTAGGCAATTGCAACATAGCTCTTTATTCCAGCAAGGGCACAACTCCTGCCTCACAAAGTGGTAGTGTTATCCAGCAGGGCCATGGCACCCCCTGCATGGTGGCAGTGCCTTTTATACACATGTTAAACAATAGTAATACACTGCCAGATGATGGGAGCCTGCGCATGTGTACTGAACACATGGTTACATAAGGAGGGAAGTACTGAGTTTTCATCCACTTGGAAGTTAGCTACAAGTACAGGCGGGAGCCTGATTAGTTATCTTTCTTTCTCCACACGTACTTCTATTTATCTCACCAGGTTAGGAAAGTTTTCCATCATTATTTCTTCAAATAGGTGTTCAACTTCTTGATCTCTTTTTTCTTCTCCTGGTACCTTTATGATACAAATGTTATAAGCTTGATATTGTCCCAGAGGCCTCTTGAGCTTTTCTCATTTTTTAAACTCTTTTTTCTTTTCGCTGTTCTGATTGGGTGTCCTTTGCTACTGTATCCTTGAAATCGCTGATTCGATCCTCCACTTCATCCAATGTGTTGAGTCCCTCTAATGTACTCTTCATCTCAGATATTATATTCTTTATTTCTGACTGTTTCCCTTTTATGTTTTCCATTTCTATTTTATTTTTTCTATGTCTTTGTTAAAGTTCTCACTGAGTTCATCTACTCTTCCCCTAAGATTATTGAGCATCTTTATAACCAGTGTTTTGAACTCTGCATCTGGTAGGTTGCTTGTTTCTAATTAGTTTTTTTTTTTTTTTCCTGGAACTCTGTTCTATTCTTTCGTGTGGAACATGTTTCTTTGTCTCTTTGTTTTGGCTGCCTCCCTGGGTCTGTTTCTATGTATTAGGGAGGACTCTCTAGTCTCCTGGTCTTAGTAGAGTGGCTTTATATAGTAGGTGTCCTGTGGGGCTCAGTGACACAGTCCTCCCTGGTTACCTGAGCATGGTACTCAAGGTGTGTCCCTTCTATGGGTTGTGTGTGCCCTCCTGTTGCAGTTGAGCTTTTGCCTCTATTTACACATTGATGGGAGGGATTGACCCTTGGGCTGATTGCTTGTGAGGATTGGCCAGTGAGGGGCTGACCTTAGGGAGCAGGATTCACTTTAGCAGGGCTCTGGTTCCTGTCCAATTTGTTCTTTGCGTGTGTCTTCCTCAGTTGCAGCTCTGGGTGGTGCTGTGGTTCCAGTTGAAGCAGGCCGCTGGGTGTTCTGGACCAAAGACCTCCTGGGAGGGACCCAGCTGCAGGTCAAGTACAGCCACAGTGTGTGCACTTCTGGGGCCACTTGGTAAGAGTCACCAAGCAATCCACAGATGGCTGCCACCTGTACTGGGCTTATAGGTGCCTGGAGAGGCCAAGCCAGGAACTGAGGCTGCTGCTGCTAGTGCTAGGTTTGCTCAGCAAGAGGTATGGGACACATGAAGGCAAGATGTTGCTTCTTTGGGTTTTGTGAGCTTTTGAGATGTTTTAGGAAATTCCACAGCATGAGCCAAGACAGGCTATTTGTATGGAATGAACCACTGGAGGCGGCTTGGGTGTGTCTACATGTTGGGAGAGTTGAAATCTCAGGGAATCACCTGGGTGGAGCAAACTGTGTTATCCAGGATGATGAAGACTCAGATAAGGTAGCTGCCTGTGTCTGCATGCTGGTAGTGGGGAGAGCTCAACAAAGGAACAATGGATACAGCCAGCACTTCTGTCCAGAAGGAAGCTGCTCCTCCAGCTCTCGCCCTGAAGCCCGACAACTCAGTGTCTCCCTGTATGTCCCTGGACTTCCTTGAACAGCTTCCCCTGAGCTGGAGCTCAGAGTGAGTATGTCAGTGAGTAAGTCTGGGCATGGGCCTTTTATGAGGAATTTTTGCAACTCCCACAGCTCTCTGTCTCACTCAGCCACAAACTTTGCTGGTTTTTCACAGCCAGGGGTTGTAGGTAATTCTTTCCTAGACATAGAACCCTGGGATGGGGAGCCCAGTGTTGGGCTTAGACCCTTTGCTTCTCGAGGTGGGGGCTCTGCAGCCAAGATAACCCTCCTGATTCTTGGCCATCACTCACGGTTATGGAACCAGGCTATTTTGCATCTCTGCTCTTCCTATTATTCTCAAGGTAACCTCTTATGTATGTCCCCAGTTGTAGGACTTCTGTTCAGCCAGATCTCAGGCAACTTCTAGTGATAGTTGCTCTGAAATTTCATTATAATTTTGGTGTGATTTCGAGGGGAGCCATGCACAATGTCTAGCTTCTACACCATCTTGACTGGTCTCCTTTGTAATAGCCTCTTAACTAGTCCTTTCTATTCTATCTTTGCCCCTAAAAATGTATTCCTTATATATCAGCCAGAGTGATACTACAATAGCCTGAATCAGATAAGGTCAGTCTTCTGCCCAAAACTCTCCAATGGCTTTCCATCTCACTCAAACTGAAAGCCAAAGTTGTTACCCTGGCATATAAGAAACTTATGATTTGGCTCCTGTTCCCACTCCAAACCCATAACCTACCCACTCTTCCCATTTATTAACTTGGTTCAAGCCACAGGAACATTAAACTTGCCATTACTTCTACTTGAAATCTTCCTTGTTGCAATATCCAAATGGCTTATGATTTTCTTTTATTTTCATACTTCTGTTTAAATTATACGTCCCTAGCGAGGCCCATGTAAAATAGTAACACTCTCTAGCACACCATATTCCTATGACCCTCTCCTTTTTTCTCTGATTTTTGTTTCTCTGTTTATTGTTCATTTCCCCTGACTAAAATTTAACCTCTATAAGGGACATTGTGTTTTTTTTTCTCTATTCCCCAATTCTGAACAAATAAATGAACAATTTAAGGAGTGCTTGCTGTGTTAAAAACTCTATATCAACCGCCAGGGCTGCAGATAACACTTGAGCTCTAACCTTGAGTTCACAAAATAAGGTAAGATGAAGGCCCTCAAAGAAATAATATAAACCGATGTCAGAAAAATGGCAGTGTGAGAGACGTTCCCAGATCTCTCCCCTTGAAACAACAATAAGCTGAATATCTAAAACTCAACAAAAAACACCCAAACTGCACACCAGCACATCTGAGCATGGGATCTGTGCATAAGAGCTACAACGGGTCAGAACCCCGGGCATTGGTGAGTGTACTGAGAGAAACACAGGAGCTGCCTCTTATAGCCAGAGCTCCGAGAAGGAGGGGCTGGGAAGAAGGTGCAGCAAGTTCCCAGAACAGCCCTACGTGGGAGAGCCGTGAGCTCCACACAACCGGAGGCAAGACACAGTCATCAGGAAAGAAAGGAGGAAAG
>NW_006434840.1:198348-201217 GCF_000325575.1 Pteropus alecto
CGGTAGCAAAACTGAGGCTGAGCTGGAGGCTGCATCCCCCAACCCAGAAGACACCTTCCTCCACATCCTCCGAGACCAAACAGCGTGGAGCCCCACGGGAATCTGAGCAAACACTACCGAAACTGTTGCCAAAATTGACAGGGACTGAGACTGAGGGTAGAGAGCGTGATGAAACATCTATAAGAGAAAAGAAAGGCATTATTAAGGCTTTATATAAAGCAGGGATCCAAGAGGCTTAGACGGCACCTACTGGATACCAAAAGAAAAGTGACTTCTTTGCAACAGGCTAAAGGGAAACCTTTATATAATAAAATTTCTTTCTAGAAAAAAAGCAGAATACACTTCCATTAATTTCCAAGTGTAGAAATAGTCCATTAAACACCATGAACAATCAAGGTGATAAGGCATCACAAAAGGAAAAAAAAATCAACAGAAAATAAGCTTACAGACATAGAACTATACAATTTAAATGACAAAGAATTCAGGATGGTACTTCTAAAAAAACTCAATGAGATCTGAAACAACTCAAATCAACAATTTCAGGAACTGAAAAAAACAACTAGATGAGCAGAGCAAGGAGACTGTAACTCTCAAAAAGAAGCAAATACAACTTCTGGAGATGAAGAATACACTACGAGAATTGAAAAATGAAATGGCAAGCTTGGGAAGTAGAGTCGACCAAATGGAAGAAAGGATCAGTAATATCGAAGACAGAAATCTAGAAATAAATCAGAAGGAAGAAGATATAATCCGAAGAATGAAAAATAATGAAAGAGTAATACAAGAACTAGCTGATACCACCGGGAGAGGAAAGAAGAATAATGGGCATTACCAAAGGCAAGGAAAAGGAGCAGGAACTAGCAACTAAGGAATGAGCTGGAGCTTGGAATTCAAGAGTTCAACAGAACACTGAATAATCTAAACATAAAAAGGCCTTCACTAAGATGCATCATATTAAAATTATCAAAAATCAATGACAAAGACAGAATTCAAGGGCAACCAGGGAAAAGAAGACAGAAATCTATAAAGGAAAACCCGTTAGATTATCCTCGGACTTCTCAGCACAAACCTTATAAGCCAGAAAGGAGTGGAATCAAATATTCAAACTATTAAATGAAAGGAACTACCACCAAGAATAATATATCCAGCTAAGCTCTCCTTTAGATATGAAGTAGAAATAAAGACCTTTCCAGACATACAAACATAGAGGGAATTCACCACTATGAGGCCTGCATTACAGGAAATATTGAAAGGGGTCAGCTCACATAGAACAGAATGACAAAAATAATACATAACTATGAGTAAGGTGACAAGCAGGCAGATAGAAACAGGGAGTGCAACCCTTACTGAGAACAGGACATTATAAGCTTAAACAATAAGAAGAGATTTGCTATAGTAATATAGTAATGAACGTTCGGCATACATAGGGACAAATTGAAAAAACAGTGACTGAAAAGGGGAGGAATCAAAGATCCAAATTCACAAAGGAGAATGGAGATAAGTCACACTCTGAAAAAAATGGACGGCTGTGTGTGTGTGCACGTGCATGTGTGTGTATGTATGTGTGTGTGTGTATAAAATACACACACACACACACAAACGCCTATCCTTTACATATGCATAATGGTAACCACACCCCAAAGATTCAGACCTGAAGTGTAAATCATAAAACAAGAAGGACCTGAGGGACAACACACAAAAGCCAACCAAAATAAGAAAACAGAAGCACAAGGAGAAGCAAGCAATGAAAACACAGAGCAACAAGAAAGCAAAAGATAAAATGGCTATAAGAAGACCTCATATTTCAATGATCACCCTAAATGTAAATGGGCTGAACTCAAAAATAAAAAGACACAGAGTTGCAGATTGTATCAAAAAAAAAAAAAAAAACAATGATACGCTGTCTCCAGGAGACATATCTCAGCTCCAGAGAATAATATAGATGCAAAGCAAAAGAGTGGAAACTGAAATTTCAAGGAAATGGCATTTAGAGAAAAGCAGGAGAAGTGGTACTAATATCATACAAAATAGACTTCAAAATAAAAAAGGTAAAGAAAGATATGGAGGGACACTTCATAATGATAAAGGGAATCATGCACCAAGAAGACATGACACTTCTTAATATCTATACTCCCAATCAGGGAGACCCGAAATATGTAAGGCAATTACTAACAGAAGTAAAGGGAGAAACGGAGAAGAACACTATCGTAGTAGTGGACCAAAATACCCCACTGTCAAATATGGTCATATCATCCAAACAGAAAATCAATAAGGAAATAACATTCTTAAATGACACATTAGACCACCTGGACATAATTGACATTTAAAGAGCCTTCCATCCCCAAACAGCTGCTTATACATTCTTCTCTAGTGCACATGGAACATTCTCAAGGATTGACCACATACTGGGACACGGAGATAGCCTCAACAAATATAAGAGGACTGAAATCGCACCAACTATATTCTCTGATCATAATGCTTTGAAACTAGAGATCAACTGTAAAACGAAAGCGGGAAGAACCAAAAATACATGGAGATTAAACAACATGATTCTGAAAAATAACTGGGTCAGAGAAGAAAAAAAAGAGAGAGCAAGAAGTACATAGAAACAAATGATAATGACAGTACAACATATCAAAACTTTTGGGACACGGCAAAAGCAGTCATAAGAGAAAAGTTCACATCATTACAGGCCTATCTCCAAAAATAAGAATGATCCCAAATAAAAAACCTAACGCTTCATCTTTAAAAACTAGAAAACAAAGAACATATAAAGACTAAAGTCTGCAGAAGGAAAGAAATAATCAAAATTAAAGCAGAAATAAACGAAATTAAAAACAAAAAAAATAGAAAAACTAAATGCAGCAAC
>NW_006434840.1:202814-212727 GCF_000325575.1 Pteropus alecto
GAGAAAAAAAGAACGAGGCTGGAGGCAGTACTCTGCTTGACTTCAAATTATACTACAGAGTGACAGTAAGCAAAACAGCATGGTTTTGGTAGCAAAACAGACACATGGACCAGTGGAACAGATCGAGAGTCCAGAGGTAAATCCATATTTATATGGGCTAAAGTTTTGACCTCAAAAGCAAGGGAAGTAAAAGCAAAAATAAATGAATGGGACTACATCAAAGTTAAAAGCTTCTGTTCAGCAAAAGAAATCATCAACGAGGTAAAAAGAGAACCATCCAAATGGGAAAATATATTTGCAAGCAACACCTCCTATAAGGGCCTAATATCTAAAATATACAAAGAACTCATATAACTCAATAATGACAAAAAAGCAAATGATCCAATCAAAAAACAGGCAGAGGACATGAACAGGCACTTCTCTCTAGAGGACATACAAATGACCGACGAATATATGAAAAGATGCTCAACATCACTAGCTATTAGGGAAATTCAAATCAAAACGTCAGTGAGATACCATCTCAACCCTTAAGAATAGCTATATTCAATAGGATAAGTAATAACAAATGTTGGAGAGTATGCGGAGAAATGGAGCCCTCATACACTGCTTATGGGACTGCAAATTTGTACAGTCACTATAGAAAATAGTATAGAGGTTCCTCAAAAATCTAAGAATTGATCTACCATATGATCCAGCAATCTCTCTACTGGGTATTTACCCCAAAGACTTGAAAACCTATATCCAAAAAGATATATGCAAAACCGATATTTATAGCAGCATCATTCGCAGTGGCCAGGATATGGAAACAACCTAAGTATCCTATGATAGATGATTGGCTAAAGAAGCTGTGGTACATATATAAAATGGAATATTACTCATCCTTAAGAAGAGATGAAATACTGCCTTTTTGTGACAACATGGTTAGACCTTGAGCTAATCATGCTAAGCAAAATAAGCCAGACAGAAAAGTTGGAAATCTCATGATTTCGCTTATATGGTGGATAGAAACCTAAAAGCAAATGAACTGGACAAACAAACAGAGACTCGTGGATATGGACTATAGAGTAGTGGTTACCAGAGGATAGTGGGTGTTGCAGGAGCGGGGAGGTAGATGGTGTAAAGGGGGTCAAATATAGGGGGTTAAGGGAAGGGTGAAGTGGTTAAAAGGGATCAAATATATGGTAGCTAAAGGAAACTGGACTTTGAGTGGTAAACACAATAGACTAGACAGATGTCAAATTATAATGTTCACCTGAAAATTGTGTAATTGTATTAACCAATGTTACCCCAATAAACGTAAAAAGAAAGAAATCCTACCACTTGCAATGACATCTATGGACCTAGAAGTTATTATGCTGAGTGAAATAAGTCAGACAGAAAAAGATAAGTACCATATGATTTCACTTATGTGTGAAATCTAGGGAACAAAAAGAACAAACTAATCAAAAACAGACTCACAAATATAGTGGGCAATTTGGTGATGGATAGAGGAGAGGGTGCTTCGGGTACTGGGAGGATGTGGTGAAGGGTTAAGGAAATTAGTAGTTGATAGTTGGTCACGGGGATGGGGAGCATAACAGAGGGATTGCAGTTAGCATTAATATGATGGCTAGATGGAGAGTCAGGGGAGGGAGGGAGCAATTGCGGTGATCATTTTATGAACTATATAGATGTCTAACCAATGTACTGTATACTTGAAACTACTTTAAATAGATAAATTAAAAAAAAAAAGATATTTGCACACCAATGTTCATAGTAGCATTATTCACAGTGGCCAGGATATGGAAGCAACCAAAGTGTCCTACGATAGATCATGGCTAAAGAAGCTGTGATACATATATACGATGGAATATTACTCAGATATAAGGAGAGATGAAATACTGCCATTTGCGACAATATGGGTGGGCCGTGAGATAATCTTGCTAAGCGAAATAAGGCAGTCAGAAAAAGTTGAAAACCACATGATATCACTTTTATGTGGAATATAAACCTAAAAGCAACAAACAAACAGGACAAACAAACATACTCATGGACATTGACAATAGACTAGTGGTTACCAGATGGTAGGGGGAAGGAGAAAGCGGGGAGGTGGATGGGGTAAAGGGGGTCAAATATGTGGTGACAGAAAGAAATCTAACTATGGGAGGTGAATACACAGTGTAAATATATATGTATGCCTTACTGTTAAAGTGTACAGCTGAAACTTATTGAATTTCATTACCAATGTCACCATTAAATAAATAAATAAACAAACAAACAAACAAATAAATAAATAATTTAAATAAAGTTATAAGAAGAATTAATATAAATGCAGAATTCCTATTATAATGTTAAATGCTATAATAAATATCTTTACCAGATAGTACAGTAGTTTAACTGCAAGGAGGATGACCAGAAAGTCTTCATCAGGAAGGTAATGCTAGAACTAGAATTTGATCTTAATATTGAAGGATGAAAATTCTCCAAACAAATGAGAGGCTAAGGGTGGTGGTGGGAGGGATGCATTGAGGAGGCATTCCAGATAGAGAGAAGAGCGAGTACAATGACAGAGATGTAAAATAAAAGAGTCGGGGCTATATATAAAGAGAAAAAAAAAATAAAGATAGGTTGGAGAAACACTTCAGACTAGGGTATTGAGTACACATGGTGGGGAAGAGTGATTCTCGCTCATTTTTCTCAGGGGATTTACCTTTTCTCAGCCCAGCCAAAGGGTAGAGGGAATAAGAAGAGTATGAAATGTGCGGTTTCATTCACTGGAGAGGAGCTCTGATAGACCGAAGGAGCTATTCATGCTTTTGAGTTATTTGAATTATGTACTTCAGGCCTGGATTATGTTCTTTGCGTCAGCATATCTCCTAATTCACATAAGGAACAGAACAATAGAAAACATATTACTAGAATCAAACAATGCAATCAACCAGATTTGGGTAAAATTGTCAAGATATCCTTTCTCTAGAGCTTTGATAAGTAAATCTATTACTTAATTACTTCCAGAGTACCTTTGCTTGTCCATAAAAGACCTTAATCTCAACCTCAACAGATGAAAGAGGAAAATGCAAATGTATTTCCATATCTGACATAATATGAAGAGGTTTTGTTTTGTTTTCGTTTTCATCAATGAGTTAGCATTGATTTGTTTGCTACTTTTGAGGATTTTGCACCCATCTACAAACCAAACTAATCTCTCTGGTAATATACCAAATGGGATTAAAATTAGGTCATTTGTCTAACTGTATTCAGCCTTGGATGTGAAGGTTTTATTACACTGACAAATCAGGTCAGAAATATAAAGCAAAACAAACCCAAATCCACAGTGCAGTTGATGTGAAAATACAGCTAATGAGAGAATTGAATTTAGTGTCATATTTTAAAGTGTTGTAAACTTCTCAAATACCCTTAGTTGAACAAATATGAATTGACAGCTATGTGCAAGGCAGTGTCATGAGAGAGAAAAGAAATAAATTACTAGTAATACAGTTTTTAAAAATCTTATGCTGGGTTATATATTGGAGTGGGTTAAAAGGGGTGCCATTGATAGTTGAGCAGTGAAGATGATTCACTTATGTTACTTAGGTCTAATTAGTTATAATATCCAAATATATCTTTCTAAATCTCTGTCATATTCATTTTTTCCTGTTCCTCAATGTCTTCATGCTTGAACCAGTACAATTGCCTCATAAGTAGTTTCTGTGCCTCCAGTTTGACCTGATCCAACATATGCCTGAAGGTATCTGAGTAATGTCATTTCCTTATGTTACTTTCATGTTTTCTATTAATTATTACCATCAATCTGTGTAATCTGTGACTTCCATAACCTTCTATGAATAGATCATCCTGAAGGGAGCTCTCCCTCTGGTCTAGCTGCTTTCTTCCCTCTCCCAAGAACAAAGTCTGCTCCTTTCTGTTCACACAGTTGCTTTAGCTAGAATCTTCACAATAACCAGCAACAGTAGTTGCAGATCCATGGTGGTGAAGATAATGAAATAAAAGATAAGGAGATAGAGTAGAATACAAAATTGTAGACACATGTGAGATGGCGTATCAGCATTCAGTCTCCAGAGTTAGAGTAGAATACAAAATTGCAGACACATGTGAGATGGCGTATCAGCATTCAGTCTCCAGGATTAGATTGCTCAGGTTTGACTTTTAGCCTAGTCCAAGCTGTGTGAAGTTGGGAAAATTATTTATCTCCCCTGTGCCTTAATCACTTGGCATGTAAGAGACAATAATAATATATACCTACCTTAGAGATTTGTTGTGAGCATTAAATGAGGTAATATAGGTAAAAACTCTTAGAATAGTTAGTTCTTGGCTCATAGTAATGCACAATATGTGATGATGATGATGATGATGATGATGATGGTGATGATGATGGTGATGATGATGTAGACATGTTTATTCTTCTATCTTTGCACACTTGTAAGCTAGATTTCTAGCCATGACAATGCTGGGTAGGATGGTATTCACATTTTAAAATTTAATAAAAGTGCTGTACCAATTTACATGCTCACCAACTGAGCATACAATTTATGCTTCTTTACTCTCTTGCTAATACAGAGTATTATCAATTTTGTAAAAATTGCCAATCTGAGAGGCTAAAAAAACAATTGTTATTGTTTAATTGGCATTTGTTTGACAATTATGATTAAGCTTCAGGCCATCTATACTTTTCTGTGAATTGCCTCTTTGCATCCTTGCCCATTTTTTGTGGAGGTGGAGGGTGTATTATATTATATTAGGTAGGAATTAACTTTGTTATTCCCAAACAAATAATCAGTTGACCCAGTGCCACTTATTAAGTAATCTATCTTTTTCAAATAAGTTTAAATGCCTCTGCATTTATCAAATTCTACATCCTCATATATACATGTCGATTTTTAAACTCTAATATTCTCCATTAGTTTATCTAATTATATGCCATTACCACACTGTTTTTACTTCTGTAATTAATGTACTTCAGGCCTGGATTATGTTCTTTGCGTATCATTTTGGTATCATTTTTGCGTATTATGTTCTTTGCGTATCATTTTGGTATCATTTTTGACAGTAGAATCAGACTATTCAACTTTTATTGGAATTAGATTAATTGTAGAGCTTAACTGGGGGAAACTGATAAAACATAAATGTCTATTTAGTATAATTTGAGGACAGTATCAAGTTCTAATGTTGCTTGATAAATATTATGTGATGATGCCTTCACTGCTGATGATAGTGAAAATGACCAAAGGTCTCATTTGAAATTCTTCCCTCAACCTGCAAATTTAAGCAAAAATTTCATGCCAAGTCTTCACCTCTCAAGAATCCTGTGTTTTCAGCTAAAATAGATTGCTTACTTTGCCTTAAACACCTTGTGCAAGTCAACGTTTCTCTGCCCTTGCCTCATGCTACTTCTTCTATGTGGACTATCCCTCCTCCTTTCTTTTCCTGAAAATTTGTATTTATCCTTTAAAGCTTACTTCAGTTTATCCCTTCTATGTCATGCCTTCTCTACTAGGCACATAACTTTCTGATGCAGCCTGTAAAATAAACCATTAAACTATCCTTTTGTTTGTTATTTTTAACTATAGGCATTTCCCCCCACCATTCCACTGAAAATATTCTTGTCAAGGTCACCAATGACCTCCAAGTTACCAAATCCACTAATAAATTTTCAGTCCTCATTTTACTAAAAATTATCTGCAGGAAATGATAGCTTTAATCACTTCTTCTGGAAAAACTTCCTTCCGTACATCTTCTATGTTCCTATGTTCTCTTGGTTTTCCTCCTAGGTCTCTGGCCTCTCTTTTTAGTCTCTTTTTCTTAATCTTCCTTATTTTACCCACCTCTAAACTTTGGAGTGCTACAAGGCTCAGTCTTCAGAGCTCTTCTCTGTATACACTCACGTTTTAGGTGCTGTCATCCAGTTCCATGACTTCACATACCATCTGTATGCAAATGATTCCTAAATCTAACCATCTACTTAATATCTTTACTTAGCTGTTAGGCATCTCAAACTTAATATATCCAAAACATAACTCTTGTTTTCCTCCCCTCATTACCAAACCTGCTTAACCTGCAGTCTTATATATTTCCAGTGATGACAATTCTATTCTTTTACTTGAAGAGGCCCCAACCTCGAAGTAATCTCCTGGAAGTCTCTTTAACACTCCATATACTTCCTATCTACAACAAATCACATCATTTCTGCCTTCAGATTCCAATGTTTTTACTACCTCTCACTGTTCCTTTATTCAAGTCATCATCATCTTTCACCTGGATTCATAAAATAACTGACTTAGTGGCTTTCTTGTTTGCCCTGGTCTAAAAGAACCCTTTTAAAATATGGGTTATCACTCCTCTTTTTGAAACCTTCCAATGGTTTCCCATCTCATGCAGTATAAAAATCAAAGATTTTACCATGGCCTCTAAGATCTCATGCACTCTGTCCCTCTGCAACCTTTCTGACCTCATCTGCTGCCACTCTTCCCTTTGCTGTTTGCACGTCAGCCACATTGACCTCCTTGCTATTCCTAAAATGTGCCAGACATACTCTCACCTCAGGGACCTTACATTGACTTTTTTCCTTGCTTAAAAGATTTCCCTCCAGATCTTCCTATGTCTTATTCCATTACTTCCCTCAGGTCTCTGCTCAAATGTGACTTTTCTAAAAAGGACTTCTTTTATCAGAGTAGCAACCCTTATCCATTCACTGTTTTTTAACTTGCTTGCACTTAACACTGTCCAACTGTATATATCTGTTTGTGTTTGTTATCTGTCTCCTTACCTTGAATGTAAGCAATACAAGGACAGGAATTTATCTTTCTTGTTCACTGATATATCACCCAGTGTCAGAATAGTGCCTGGCACATAGTAGGTATTCAATAAACAGCTTATTGATATAGAAATGAATGCATAAATTAATGAATAGTGTGCATGAGACACCATCATTTCATCCCAGCCCCCTCTCATATCCCAGAGCTTAATTCCATTACTAGGTTTTACCTCATCCCTTATCAATCTTCACTTCCTGACATTCTTGACCCTATGGGGTAAGTCCCAGTGATGGAATGAGAGTAATGTATGTGTGTTATGTACATCACTTGAAAATAAAACAGGAAGAAATAAAGAAATTTTGAGAGATTCTTTTAGGACTTCTAGACAAGAAGGCAGAGTAGATAGACTTTGTGATTGTCTCTTCCCACAATCACATCAAAATCACAACTGAATTACAGAATAACCATCACTGAGAAACACCTGAAGACTAGCTGAACAGAATTCTTATAACTAATGACATAAAGAGAAGCCACGTCAAGACAGGTAGGAGGGGCAGAGATGCTGGATGTGCAGGTCACATACCTACCGTGTGGCGATTAAATATCAAGAGGGATATCTCCACTGTGGAGGTCCCCCTTGAGAAGCAAGGGTTCCCCACACTGGGTTCCCTAGCCGAGGACACCAGTGACAGGAAGAGGAGTGCCCATAACTTCTGGCTGTGAAAACTAGAGGGAATTGCATCTCAGAAAGACAAAGGGCTACAGACGACTGATATGTGCTACTCTTAAAAGGCCAGCATACAAACTCACTCACTCTAAGTTCTAGTGCAGGGGCAGCAGCTCAGAAAGTGCCAGGAACATACAAGGAGGAACTAAATTAACTAACTTCAGGGTGAGGGCTGGAAGGGCAGAGGTTAGGGCAACTCTCTTCTGGATGGAAGCTCAGGGCAGGTGCCGTTGTTCCTTTGTGGAGCACTCCTCCCCATCCAGCAAGTGGGCACCAAATCTGTACTCTCTATTAACCTGGCTAGCCTTGCTCTACGTTTCTCTAGAGGTCAGTCCTGGAACTAATGGGTAGAAAGCTCAAAGAGGCGTATTTCAGTTCAATGTAATAACAAAAATGTATATAGTGCTTACTCTGTGCCACGTATTGTTGTAAGCATAATGCACGTACATGTATTAAGTTACATAATCCCCTCAATATCCTGTGAAGTAGGTACTATTATAATTCCTATTTTACAAATGAGGACATCAAGGCCCAAATATGTTAAATAACTTATCCAAGGTCACCCTGCTATAAGGGGTTGAAGCTAATATTCACTCCCAGACATTGTGGCTCTTAATTATTCCATTCTACAAACTTTTATTGGGTATTTGTCATAACAAGCACTGTGCTCAGAGCTAAAAGTATAAAAATGATTGAACTACTAATGATTGAACTCCTGACTTCAAGGAACTGACAGTCAAATGGATGGGACTGCCATAAAAAGATAGGTGTACTATAATGTCGTGAACCCTATGAGAGAAATATATCAGAGTGCTATAAGGGCTGGAAGAGAGTACCTTAGCCCAAACTGGAGGTTCAAGGAAAACTTCCTATAGAAGTGTGTTCGTAAAGAGTATAAGGCTTCATCTAGGCTTGGTAGAAAACATCCATGCTTTACTAACAATTCTTCCATGGGCACTAGAGGAGGAGTCAGCCTTGCTATGTATTTAGTGATTTGGAAGTTAGACCCTCCTCTAAACCAAGGTGTCTAATAAAAGAACCCCTGCATTGGAAGGAGAATTGGATTTGATAATTGTTTGCTAAAGTTAAATTATTTATATTTTATTTTTATGATTTAGACCATATCTGAGTATCACCTGTACCATTATTTACTTAATATACTTCCTTACATAAACTGACTTATTTTACTAAAAAAATTCATTGAAAATAACACTACCATAAATAAAAAGCCAGTTTTACTCTCTATAAATAGAATGCAACCATGAAAATAGATGTATACTATTAGAAAGTATCTATGTACCACCTAAGATAATTCTTCGTATCACTATTGGTATGTATACTACATGTTGAGAAACAGTGGATGAAATAATCTCTTTGCGCCCCTCCTACAGCAACATTCTGTGCTTGTGGGAATAACTCTTGCCTCCAGTGTGTGCCTTCAATGTTTTTTTTTTTTTAGCATATTGGTATATATTATTTTTACCTGTTCACATAGTCCTGATTATTTCAGCTGTGTGTTTATACCATGTAAATAGGTATAGTTGCCTATATCTCTTCCCAGATCAAATCATTTATCTTACTTTAGGATTGAATTACTACTGCGAATCTGCCTGCCTTACTCTTTTAAACTTACTCCTAGTTTTACTGGAGAAGGTAATGTCCTGTCATTGTGGCTTCATGGTAGGCTGCTCCAGTATTTGTGATACACATTTGAGGGGAAAGGATTACAACAATACAGGGCTATTTGGGCAAACAAAGAGCAGAAGAACAAAAGAATAAAGGTGCAGTACTTCGATAGGTGTGTTAGTGGAAAGATTTTAAGAAAGCACCAAAGACATATTCCCTTCCTTCTTTTCTACCTTTTACTTTCTGAGATAAGTGATAAGACTACAATGGGCAGAAAGATGAAGATAACCTCCCATTGGATTGGAGGATAATATGAGATGGACACAACTCCTCTGTTAGGAAAGTGAGAGATGCTCGTTGTAATACAAGGATGATAAACATGAGCCTACCTTTAGGGGCTTGCAGGGCCCTGGTGTTTCTCTGTATTAGCTTAGTGATAAGTTTGTGTTCTATTTATACATTTCCTTAGACAATCTTGTATATTTATTTGTTTAATATGAAAGCAAAAATGCAAGTCTTTTTCTTGTACAGTCAATAGGATACTTCCCTGTTTCAGGAATATACATTTTGGGGACCAGTCTAAGGATGTTATTTTCTTGCAGATGAGGCTGAGGCTCCCAGGTTTTCTGGTTTGGCTTGGTTATAAAGCCTCTGCCCTCCTCCAGTTTATGGGTGGAGTAGCATCTATGGTCTAAGCTGATGTGAAAAATCCATGCATACCCTACCTGCTAGCCCCAACATACACATACAACACACAACACACAACACACAACACACAAAACACACACACACACACACACTCTCTCTC
>NW_006434840.1:212931-234626 GCF_000325575.1 Pteropus alecto
CTCCTTGCTCATAAAGTTAGCAGCCTGAGGCACAACTCAACTTGTGGGAGTTAGCAGGCTTGCCACAGCTTACCTGGGGTGGTTCTTTTAGGAATTCAAACCCTAGTCAGCTGCTCTTGGCCCATTGGCCATTCCTAAGCTGAATTTAGTCATGCCTCTGAATGTCTTAAGCAAGAAGTCTAGTTATTTTTATAAGTTGGTTTATTCATTATATACAAGGATGGGGGTTATGGGAAACATGGAGGCATGTTTCCAATATCTGTGACCAGAAAGAGACTCAATCTAAAGCTAGTAGATTTAGAGCTATCATTGCTAGGAATATTAGTTATCCTTTATTGAGTACTTGATTTGTGCCAAACACCGTGCTTTGTAGGCTATAATCTCAGAAGGGGCAGATCCAGGATTTTGGGGACCTAAAGCTTATACAGTTTGGGGGGTCCTCTTTAAGAAAAACGTGTGGTTTGATCCCTCTCAGCCAACTAGATTTACTTCTCCAAAATATCCTTATCCTTTGCAGACAGCAACCTTAGCACTGACCTCTGGGATGTGTGAGGAACTTAATTAACACTGGTTCAACATTAGCAGAAAGGCAAAAGGTCTGGTCTCCTCCTATAAGGAAGAATATACCTTTTAAGAAACTGCAGAGCAAAAATAAAGTGGGTGAGGAGGGGATTTTTTTTTCCATTAAATCTGAGCAATGCACTGGTTTCAGCTATATTTTTGTTCTTCCATGAACAAGTTACTTAAGGATGCAGGCGTTTCTGTTTATGTACTGCTTGAATTAGCTCACCTCTCCAGACCAGCTCTACTCTGCTGGGCCCCTAACTCCCCTTCCTCTCCCCACCCTTCCTCATTTCACCCTGTTATCCCCACCTTCCTCTCAGCCCTAGCTCCCCAAGTCTTCTTTTTGTTGTTATTGTTGATGTTCTACAGGGAGCTGGGAGGGTGGAGTCTGCTTAATGAGGCTTTTCCTCCCACTCCCTACAGCCCTCACACTGGGCTCCACCCTAGTAGTCAGCTGGCTTTCATGAAAAGGAGGAGAAGCAGGAGAGTGCAGAAGAGGAAGAGGGAAAGGGAAGATCAGGCATCTTGTGGGCCCTGACATATGAGGTGTCTGTATATTTCTTAGTTGTTCATTAGGTTCCATGCTTAATTTAACTCTTATATGCCTTATCTGATTCTTTGGTATATAGAGGAAAACACAGGATACTACTTCAACCAGGGTGTCTCCCTAAGGCTTAGAGTGGGATGAAAGAAGTTGAAAATATTGTGTTTTTTTTTTTCTTAATCCGCCTAATACAAAAGAAGATCTGTGGTCCTACCTAGAAAAGGAAGGAAACTGATCACAACTTCTAGTTCTCCATACTTGCTCCCCAACACCCTTTCCTATAACTTACACAACACCAGCCTTGTGCTGATAAGTGATGTCAAGAGGCAAAGAATATAAAAGTCCTGCCTTTGCCATTATCTGTGGTCATAGGGTGCATAGTTCCCTATAAGCCATATTTAAGTCCTAATTTGAGACAAGAACCAATTCTAAAAGACCAAAGGAAAATGTGAACTAATGTGCCATGTATGGTGAACTAAGAGCTCCTTCAGTGGAGCCTCTTGGAGAAGATAGATGTTCTTATTTCTCCCCTTAACAGCTAGCTTGGTTCTTGATATAGCATAAGTGTTCAAAACATTTTATTCACTAAATGGATGGAAGAATAGACAGGGAAGAATCTCGGGTTTGTTTTCCTAAGTTTCAATAATTTATGTTTTTCAAAAATGGAATTTGCCATTGAAGTCTGTTTTCCTTACAAATAAAGTTGAGGCAGTATTTTTTTAAAGTAGGGCTTAAAATAAATTAGTAAAGAAAGACTTTTAATAAAAATATACACTTTAGCTATCTGCAAATGAATAGATTGTCTTGAGAAGCTTTTTCAGATTGAAAGAGGGACTCATTACGACCTTGAGGCAAAACTAGCCTAGAGAGGGAATTCTAGTGGCTACTCTTTTCAAAAATTTGCTTCGGTTATATGCTCATTTTCATCTGCACATCACAAAAATACATTCTTTTTTTTTTTACATAAACAGTTCCATGTCTTTTCATGCTTTTAAACCTAAGAGAAAACTTTCCAGTGTTGCTGAAAATAGTGTTGGTTGGAGTGGTGGGAATCCTATGTTGAGTAGAACTCCCCACATTTTATACATTGAGATACTAAAAAGCTCCATAGGATAAAGTGATTTATTTTAAAGAATATGTAGAGAGTTGTATACTGTCTGTATGGTTTCATGTCAATACATGGAACCATACCTTGTAAGATGGGCATATGGTAGAAAAATATGATATAGCGAGATAAGGCATTCTTCATAAAACCCTTACTACAGAAATATTCTTTCATTCAACAAATACATGTGCATGTTACTTAATCTCTGTCCCTTAGTTTTCTTATCTGTAAAATGGGGATAGTAATAATACATACCCATAAGGTTATCAGGATTCAATGAGTGTGTCTGCACACACACATATATACACATATATATGGCTTAGAACAGAACTTAGCATATAATTAATGCTCAATAACTATTATTGTTGTTAATAATATTAACCTGGCATCCAGTTTACAGAAATGATAACACCTGGTGCCTAACCTCAGAGATTTTTATAGTCTAGTAGGGGAGAGCAAATATATCAACAAATATGTACCCTGAGGTAGAAAAGGGCACTGGGGAAGCAATGGTCAATTCTGCCTGTAGGAATTAAGTGAGGGGAGAGGACCTTAAGTTAATCCTTTCAAGATGGTAAACAGAGAGCTTATGCCATTCCAAACAGAGAAAGTGAGGTAAGCCAAAGCATGGAGGATGGAAACAGCCTGGCATTCTCAGGGATTTGTAATACAGCTAAGGCCCAGGAAAGCATCAAAGTTCTGCTACTTGAGAGATAGGCAGGGTCCAGTCCCAGGGTTCTGCCTCGACATTGAGGTGCATAGTGATGACATTCAGGTAGTTGATGAACTACAGGAGGAAGAACAGAGAGTTTAGGGTAGAGTAAGAGAAGGTGAGATGATTAGAAGACATTTCAGGCAGAAAGATCAAGTGAGTAGGTATATACATGTTGGGAGGTACTGGGCTTTGAACTTTTCAGTTTTCTGATTTTAAAAAGGGGGCTTGGAAAATATAATAGTATCTATTTTCCAGGGTCTTTATCAGAAATACATAAGAAATGATGAATGCACCTGGCCAAGTGGCTTGCTTAAATTAGGTGCTGAATACACAGTAGCTATCCTTTCTCCAGTCTTTGCTCCCTCCCTCCCTCTGCTTTGTTTCTTGTCTCTCTTCTCTTCCCTCCCCTTTAAAAGAGTTGTGGTTGATAAGAGGCACTGATAAGGGCCTGTGGTTGCTTGAGACTTCCTGGCCTCCTATTAAAATGAGCTAAAGAGGGACTTTTAGGCAAGGCAAAGAGATTATGGAAATGTGGCTGTTATCTTATGGATTTAGCTCTACTGGAATCTTTGCCAATGTCTAGCTGAGAGGCGGTATCAGGGGTTTGAGAACTCTGTTCTTAGAGGTTTGGTATCTGGGAGACTAAAAGAGCCTTTGTGTACTCACAATTCCTTCAACTCCTTTCCTACCCATTCTTTCACCCTTGCCTCCTTTCCTTATATCTGGCTAGAAAATGACTCCAGCTTCATTCTCCTTTGCTCTTAGTCTCCTCCCAGAAAAGACACCGTGCGCCGTGGCCTCGCTGTCCTTACTAGTGTCACGCTGTTACCATGGAGAACTGGGAGGGTAAATATGATCCTAGTTACCCGCCTTCTTGCTTTTCCCTTTCCCGTTCCTCTTTTAGTAGACAGCCCCACCCCCAATCCCCACATCATTTTCTCCCTCCCCTGGTGAATTAGCTTAACCCGAAAAGATAGGTGACCAAGCAGTGTACCTGCAAGCCTCTTTCTAGGACAAAGGAACTAAAGTTGATTCTAATTAATCTGCTGTGTTGGAGACGTGACTGGCTCTCCGCCCAGGGCCCCGCCCCACCCCCTTCTTCCTCCCTGGTCTCAGCCACACCCTTCTCCACCTCCTCCCATTTTACACCCTCCTCTGGTAGCAGTCTGTCTCTCTTAAGGAACTCCACCCTTACCTCTCTCCTAGGTTTAGCCTGGCCAGAGACGGAGTCACCTCACCCACTCAGGTTGCCCAGGCGAGCACTTTAGGTTCTGACCCACATGAGCCCGGGGTTCCCAGTGGGGCAACTAGGTGCCTCCAAGAAACTTTGCCACAGAGGACCTGCAGGAGCTGTTGCCATTTTTCGCTGAAGCCCCTGCCCTGTGTTGGGAATGTCCCTATATGTTTCCATCAATTGTAGAAATTTGCCCCCTCTCTCTTTTTAGGAAGGTGCTGGAGAGTGCGATGGCAACGCGGCTGTAAAAGTTCCCGTCTTGAAGGAGTCCTCGTCCGCCTGAACTTTGCATTCAAGTAGTACTTTGGGGTTTGGGTTGGTTTTCTTAGCTCCAACCCCAGGCCCACTCTTCAAGGATGTGTAGAGTTCAGAGTATGGGTGGAGAGTGGGCTTGGCTGGAACTGAATTGGTAGAGGTGAAAGGAGAACGAGGATCCCCAGCCTTGGACACTTCGGCCCAGCAATCCTACTTTATTTTTAGCCGAGGAAAAGAGCTGCACTGGCAGCAGGAGGAAGATTCTTTTTAGGAAGTCTGCTTTGCTGGCTCCCCGATTTGGGGTTGGATGCTTGAGAGTTTTGTTTCTCTTGTTTCCAGGGTGGCCCAGCTGAATCTGAATCGACTCCCTCGGCCCTGGCCCTCCTCCCCCACTTTCCAGCCAGGAAAAAAAGGGGAGGTGGGGGGCCGAGAAAGAATAGGCGAGAGCAAGCCTTAGGGTACGCTGTCAGACTGGAGGGGGTGTGAGGGAAACAGCTGTCTTGCGATCAGCTGAGGAGTATGAGCCTCCTGGAGGACGGCATGAGCTCCGGACACTTCAGGAGTCCCCAGCTAGTGACATAGGCGGTAAGTGACTCCGGGATTAGAACCCACCCACTCCCATCTCCTCTGTCTAGATTCTAACCCCCCACTTCTGTTCTTTAGGTTTTACCAGCGAAGACAGGGCATGAATGTGTTGGGGAGAAGGGTATACACAGTATTTGGAATCAAATTAAACCCAAGAGAAAAAGGGCTTTGCTAAAGTTCTGAGCAAAGAGGGGCTAGGAAAGGGAAGGAACCTCCTGGGAGAAATGAAGGAGGCCAAGAATAGATGGCTTTGTCTAATTTAGTCCACCCTGGCTCTGCACTCTCAGTCCTCCTTAAGCGGGAAGGTTTGTCTTTGACTTAACCCAACCCAGCCAAAGTTGCAGCCAGAGAAAGCAGGATTCAGAAGGCTAAAGCTCCCAGGTAATCCTCCAAGCAGTAGTGGGTACCTAGAAAAGCTCCTAAAAGAAAGGAGAAGGGGGCGTTGAGTTAAGGTTTGAGCCTAAGCTATTAGAGGCACTCAGGAAGGAGCGGGGAGGCCATGGAGGCGCTGCTGGGAAGGAGCTGTGTAGGGCGTGCCCACTCTCTACGGAGGGGCTGGGCTTGGTTGGGGGAGAAAGCTTAGGCCCTGCCCTAGTTCTTTATGACATAGACAAGGAGGTTGGTTCCTCTGCAGATGGAAGATGGGCCGAATTACTGGAGTTGATGGAGTGAATTGAATTGAAATGGTCACTTGAAAGATCTGTCTTTTTGTGGGCTTTTTTTTTACTCTTAAGAATTTGGGGGAAATTAAATCACAAAATAAATAAAATTTATTCTTTGGAAAAATTAATCTAAACAGATAGTCAAAGGAACAGTCCCTTATTTCCTTTGGTATTATCTTCATTGTAAAGAAAAGCACTTATTAAGCACCTGTCTGACATCACTCAGCGTGATAATAACCGGACAAAGAGACTAACCTCTTAAGTTTGGATTTGAAACTAATGGAAACTATGATGGTTTGGAGTAGCAGACGTAACTGCTTTGAAACTAAAACCATCACTTACTAGCTATGTGATCCTGGCTATTGCTTTTCTCATCTAGAAAATGTAGATTAATAATCTTATCTCAAAAAATATTTGGGTAGATCAAATACCATTGTGTATGTGACAGAGGCTACCACTCCATATATAATTTCATTTCATTTCCTTTTCCTACTCAGTTTCAGACTCTTCTCTCTGGAACACTGCCAAATTAATGCTTTGCTGTCTTTAAAACACTTTCCAGATGGGGTGAAAGGAGACCTCAGAAGATTGAATTAGCTTGCCAAAAGGCTGAAGTTAGAACATGGCTTTTATTTACTTCTGATTTAACATTGTTCCCGTTGGACTTTAGCACCTCTGAGACAAAGGGCCTATAGCCTGCCTTTCCCTCTCATTCTTTGGGCAATGTACACAGGATGATATAACCAACAAAAGGTTTGGACTACAGAAACCAGTGACTCACAAATGACCTCATCCTGTTCTTCAGAATTTTGGGGGGAACACTTAACTCCGAGGGTTGTTAATCCTTGGTGATTATTGGGGACACAGAGAATGAGCTAGAAACTGTCTTCAGATTAGCTTGGAGGTCAGACAGGCAGGAAACATAGGAAGGACAGAAATATAAACTTAAAAGTAAAAGTGACACAAGCATCTAGTCCATCCTCAAAACCAAACTCGATAGTGGCTCTACTTTCAGAGCTCCGGGAAGCTATAGGTCCCTCTTGTTTATGCTTCCAGGATACACCGGAAAGAAAATTGAGGGAAAAACATGAACTAGATCATCACCACTACTCTCTTCCCCACCCTCTTCATTCTAGTATATGAATTTCTAAGTTAAGACCCTTGTTGGTACAACTAATTAAATTCCAATAAGCAAGCCAATAAACCTAGTCATCTTTCATCTCTCTAGGTTGCGTGTGCCTGGCGGTGAGGGAGAACAACCACTTATCCTTTCCCATTCTGTCTGGGGCGTTATTATTTGACACATTTATATATTCCTTACCTTGAGTCAGTTATAGTTTATTATATCACTTAAATTTATAAATAATGAGAAGATTGCCTTTGAATATATAATTCATTTAGCAAATACATGTTGTCAAATACTGTGTGTCAGGCACTGAGAAGATTGTTTGAAACTCATTTTCTATTCCTTCACTCTTAAATATCTTTCCCCACACCCATCTAAACCCCAGTCTTCCTTCAAGTCCTATTTTAGTCCTTAGCCCCCATATCAAGCCTTTCATATTTTCTCAGCTATTCCTTAGAAATTGTACATTACTCTCTGTTCTGCTCATTTGATACTTATCATAAATGAACTGCCTTGGAATGTACTTATTTTCATGATTTTTTTTCTTAAAGTAGTATTTATAGTATTACCTCCATTATTAATTCCAAATTAAATGTCATTTCTATGAAAACTCCTCTGATCCTTGCATATAGAAATAAACTCCTTTGAGTTTCTGTATCACTTTACCTGTATTATCTGGAACCTACACTACACTCTTCCCTGTACTGTGGTCATTTGTGTACATATTATACCCCCTACCCCCTTTTCAGACAGAAAGTGCTTGGGGACATGTACTATGATTGTATCTTCAAAGTACTTACCCAGTTAAACTCTGGGTACATATTTTATAGATGATCTTCTAAGATTTAGCTCCAAAATTGCATATTTTTATCAATGAAGGACAACTTGATTGGGATGGTTGACTTCGATGATCATCCAGTAAAATTGGAATCTCATTACTAAGTAGAGTGCAACTGAACAACTTTGTCTTATCAGGCTCATTAGTTTACCAAAGATGATGTAAGACCTTGTTTGACTTACTTTCTGATTCTCATATAATGTTTGCAATTTGAGTTTTATATCTGAAGTTGGGTTTCTGATGTATTTATTATCTCCAATTCAGCTTTATCATTTAGCCTCAGTTTCCTCACCTCGAAAACAAAGTGGTAATATGGGGGTTTGGGAGATGGGTGAAAAAAGAGAAGAGATTAAGATGTACAAATTACCAGTTATAAAAACAGTCATGGAATATAAAATACAGCATAGGGAATATAGTCAATAATATTTGAATAACTATGTATGGTGTCTTAGATGGGTACTAGACTTATCAGGGTGATTACTTTGTAAGTTTTATAAATGTGTAATAACTATGTTGTATACCTGAAACTAATATAATATTTCATGTAAACTGTAATTGAAAAATAAAAAGTAAAACGAGATGGTAATTTTTTATTACAAATAATGTAAGTAAAACACATTGGACCCAGTGCCCATAAATGGAGGGTCTCATCATTTTTGTTACTTTGAGTAATTTATTTTATTTAAATGTTGCTTGTGTGTTTAGAGAAGAGAAAAGTAGGTTAATGGGACAAGAAACTAGATTTAAATATCTGTAACTTGCTAGGTGTTTTGTATAATAAACCTAAAGATAGTATCTATTCACTTAGATAAGACAGATATAATTTAGGCAAACCAAACTTTGGTATTATTGAACATTTTAAATTAAGGAGCCGTAACCTAACTCTAGAGTCAAATCCAGGAATTTGATACCAATCCAGGTATCAAATAACTAGCATTTTGCCATTTTCTTGTAACCTCAATCACATCATTTCTAAAATAGAATTTGTCATTATCCCTAGATTCTTCCCCCACCCTTGATTCAAGACTTCTCTTTTTCAATTCCCTGGTTCTGCAACTTACCATCATCATAATCTTGGTGAAGTTATTTAAATGCTACACTTGAGTTTTCATATCTGTGAATTGAGAATAATAGTGGAAACCACCTTAGAGGCTTACAGTAAGGAATAAATGTGTTAATTTTGTAAAGCACTTAGAAGAATGCATGACAGCATAGTAAGCAGTGGTGAAATATGGCTGTTGTGGTTCTCATGCTCCATACTCAAAAATCTGGCATTAACTTTTCCCTCTTCCTCAGTTTCCTTATCTACTCACTTGTCGAGGGCTGTTTTCTCCCCTTTGTCTCTGGCATCAGTTCTTTTGTTTTTTATTTTATCTGCCACCACCTTAATTTAGTCCAGAGGTACAATGCATACAGACAAAATACAGCCCACATATTTTTCCCCACTAAATTCTTAAAATTTTCATTTGAAAATGTATTTTCAGTTTGCTAGGTTGAAACTGAACGTAACTTGATTCATTATAAAGGTGGAATATTAGAGTAGTGAAGAATGCTCTCTACTGAAGTAGTTCCCCAAGATGCTTTGCATCTAAACATTTCATTTCTCAAAAAGGGTAACTACAAAAATTGTTTCAAATCCTATCACAAAATCTCACCAGTCAAATCTCCCTTGGTGGAGTTCTGATATCACCTACATGGAAGCACATGCTTAGAAGAGGGTTGATTGTACATAAGACAGGTAGAGGTACACTGAAATTTTTCAGAAGGAGTTTGTGGAACTGGTAGATACCTTCAATGGTGTGCCTTCTAACCTATGTTAATAGTGATATTAGATGAAGATTTTAAAGACTCGACAAAAATTAAAGCTGAAACAAAAAAATAAAAATGTATTTTTAATTTGTTATGCATTCCACATTGCTCAAAATTCAAAATATACAAAAGGATGTACAATGAAGAGTCTCCTCGCTAGTTCGGTCCCCTAGCCTCATATTTTGCCTCACTGGAGGCAACTAAAGTTATCTGTTTTTCAGGAATCTTTCCATGGACATTTTGTGCATATAAAGCAAATGAGTATGTGTATATATGTGCGTGTGTGTATATATATATATATATATATTTTTTTTTTCTCTCATTCTCTTTTATACACAGTAGTGACACTCTGCATACTTTTACACTTTGTCTACTTAGAAATAAACTTTGGAGACCTTTCCATATATGTATGTGTGACTGCATAGTTTTTCAGTATATGGATGAGTCATGATTTAAACAGTTTCCTGTTGAATGACATTTAAGATATTTCTGAACCTTTCTAGTATTATTTGTAATAGCAAACAAACAAACAAACAAACAAAGAAAAAAACAACCTTGTAAGTATGTATAATCTGCTATGGCTACCATAAAAAATTTCCATAG
The DNA here is from genome assembly GCF_000325575.1 of Pteropus alecto. Classification (NCBI taxonomy): domain Eukaryota; kingdom Metazoa; phylum Chordata; class Mammalia; order Chiroptera; family Pteropodidae; genus Pteropus; species Pteropus alecto. Next base: position 222,972 of record NW_006434840.1, read on the forward strand.
ACTGGGTGCCTTAAACAACAGAAATTTCTTTTCTCATCAGGGTGTCAGGGTGCCAGGGTGCCAGCATGGTTGGGTTCTGGTGAAGTCTCTCTTCCTGGCTTGCAGATAGTTGCCTTCTCCCTATGTGCTCACATGACCTCTTCTTGTGCTCCTGGGAAAAGAGAGTGAACTCTCGGGTTTCCCTTCTATTAAGGGTACTAATCCCATTGGATGAGGGCCCTAGCCCTATGACCTCATTTAACCTTAATTACTTCCATAAAGGCCCTGTCTGTAAATACAGTTGTATTGGGGGTTAGAGCTTCAACATATACATTTGAGAGGGATACAATTTAGTCTATAGCAGTATATCAATTTGCCCAGACTCACAGTTTAAAAAAAAATAATTGATTGCCAACATTTCAAATCATATTTTACTTAAAACTCTAGAACTCCAGTTTCTTTTGAATAATGAGAACATACTGGACCAATATCCCATCTTGTCAATAATAGCCGAGAATTGATGAACTGCTCTCTCCCTTTTAGATAGGACATGTGTTCTCAGGTCACCATATTCCTCATCTGGCTTAGGTGACCTTAACCTTCCTGGCCCCTCTAGGCATTAAGTTTGCAACACCTGTGTAAGCTCTCACCATGATACATATAGAATATTCCAATAGCTTATAGTTCTACCTTGATCCTCTCTGCCTTCTCTATTCTATAGACCACTGCCAGGATATCTTCCTTAAACACATTTTTTTTTAAATTATGCCACTCACCCTTCACTACCCAATCATTTACTGGGTGCTTACAAAGTTACAGGCATTATGCTTAGACTCTGTGGTTAGAGTGGTGAACAATTTAAATTGGGACCCTTGTCTTCATAGAATGAATAGTCTACTCTTCCTCTCATGTAGATTTCCTTTCTATCTCTTCTTCACTGATCCTAGTTCCTCAAAGCCATCTCACCATGGAGCATTTCTTTGGAGCATTTTTTTTTCCTGATGATTCCACTTTTAGTTATCTCCCTTTTAAATTAATCCTCATAACTTTAAATCATAATTCAGCACTGCAGTGTCTATTATCTTGCAATGTTTGGTTGCTATTGTTTTATGCATAATTTTATCTCACCGCATAGACCTAGGATCTCAAATGCCTACAAGACCCAATATAATGAGAGAAGCATGGCCTATATAAAAGGGGCAGCCATTGATCAGCTCCAAGTAATTTTTCTCTTGTGCCAATATAGATGCCATGTTGTAAGATCTTTTTTAGAAAAGCAAGAAATACAAAACTTTTAAAAAAGAAACCTGCTTTTGTTTTTTTTAAATGGATTATTAGCTAAGTTATTTTAATTTTTAACATCACTGTGAGAACCAGGCCAGCATCTGCGGTGGGTTGCCAATTTTCTCTATCTGACCTAGACTTCAGATTCCCTAAGATAGAAAACCTGGCATTATCTGATCCTGCCCATACATACACACAGTGTCTGCTACACACAGTGGCTACTTAGTAGGTTCTCTGTAAAGATTTGATTATCATCAGTAAATTCTTCTATAAGTGGACTGTAACCTCCAGTAATAATATAACAGTTCTGCTTTCTCCAAAAATCTACTATGTGTGCTTTGAAGACAACTATTAGGACAGCCTTCTTTTTTCCTACTTGAAATGTAACCATTCAATTTCCTTGGCTTAGCTCCATTTTTTTTTTAAATCGATCTTTTATTTCTCTAGAGTGTCTTTCCTTTTTTCTGCATTTCTCTTCCACTTCATTTCCCTTAAAATACAAACTAACAAACAGGATACAATATTCTCAGAAAGGTCTTCACAATGCTGAGCATATACTTAAATTTTGATTATTCGAGATTGATTATCCTTACTCTTTTTTGTTTCTCTGCTATGAATGATCTAGAATGAACTAGAGTGTGAATGTGTACTATGAATCTAAAATTTTCTTGTTTTCTAAACTAGTTCTTATATAGACAATGTAGTTCTTCCAGTTTTTTGCAGCTACATCCTAGAACCAATATGTAGCCTTGAAAATAAAATAATAATTATTATTAATAATTATTGGTTCTTTCATTAACCCGACATGCTGGGGTCCCACAAATTAAATGGCTTAGAACTCTTCTAGGACCACTTGACTTGGTGCTCCTGAGCCAGGTAGCCCAGACAGTGAGCGGAAAGGCCATTTAAGAAAGTCTCTGCCCTTAAGCCCCTGTTGTACTAAGCATGGACAAGGACTACTTTGTTGTACATTCTTTTTAGTTGCAGCAGTGGCCTGTGTTTAATTTGTTGGAGGAGAATGTTGCATGAATTAACGATATAAAGTAATTAAGTGGATTGCATTAAATTTTACATTATGCTGTAGGGCAATAGACTGCACACTTGCAGTTCTTTGTCCTTTTTCTAAATTGATGCCTCAGGATTATGGTGAAGCTCTGTATTCCTAGAGGTTTTGTCTGATAATGAGCATCGCAATTAGTGTGAATCTTTTAATACTCTTTGCAAATATTCAATAGTACAGCTGACTGCTAAGGTATGAAAACACCTCTATTATTATTTTCAACATCATCAAACTATTCAAAGTGCAGGGTAGTTGCAATTACTTTAAGGGAAAAAAAGAGTTTGGCGCTGGACATCATCCTTGGGTTCAAATCCCAGTAATTTACCAGCTGTGTGACCATGGAATTAATCTCTCTGAACCTCTATTTACTCATGTGTCTAATCATGAGTTATCAGCAGTAGTGCCTACCTCACAGAAATGTCCCAGTTGAAATGCCATGGGAATGAAATGACATGATATCTGGGATTTGCCTAAAAATAGCCATTGAGGTCAAGGGGAAGTCAGTTGGGGGTACAGATGAAACAAGATTTTTCATGAGCTGAATATTGTTGAAGCTGGGAATAGGTACATGGGAGGTCATCTTTACTTTTGTATACATTTAAAATCATACATAATAAAAAGCTGGGTTTGTTCAGTGCTGTGGGAGTGAGGCTCAAGTTAACCTAATGGTTTGTGGAGAACCTAATTATCCTTCTTGATACCAGCCTCACAGATTAACCAGAAACTTAGAAAAGTATTATAGATCTTCCATCCATGTACTTATCATAGAACTATGTATCATAGAATGTAATAACTAGAAGAAGCCTGAAAAGGGCTAAGTAGTTTACTCACAATGACACAGCTAGATAACAGGGGAGCCTGTACTAGAACTCAGATCTTCCAGGTCCTAGCTAAAAGATTTTCCCATTGTTTCACAATGCTTTCTTTAACTTATTTTATTTATTTATTTATTTACTGTGTGCAAGATTAATTATTGTTTAAAAATAAATTTACCTAGTTTCATTCTTTTTCATGTTGCTTTCCAATTTTCCCAGCACCATTTATTGACAAGGGTTTCCTTTTTCCATTGTATGTTTTTGGCTCCTTTGTAAAAAATTATTTGCCCATATATATGTGGGTTTATTCTGGGCTCTTCATTCCGTTCCATTGGTCGGTGTGTCTGTTTTTCTGCCAATACCATACTGTTTTGACTAGACCGCTATCTGCCACCATACAAAAAAATTAACTCAGAATGGATCAAAGATCTAAATTTAAGACCTGAAACAATAAAATACATAGAAGAAAACATAGCTACCAAACTTATGGACCTTGGTCTTAGAGAGAATTTTATGAATCTGACCTCGAAGGCAAAGGAAGTAAGAACAAAAATAAACAAATGGGACTGTTTCAAACTAAGAAGCTTCTGCACAGTAAAAGAAACCATCAACAAATCAAAAAAGCAACCAACCGAATGGGAGAAGATATTTGCAAGCTACATCTCTAATAAGGGGTTAATATGCAGAATATATAAAGAACTCATACAATTCAACAACAACAACAATTCAATTAGAAAGAGCAGAGGATCTGAACAGATGCGTCTCACAAGAAAACATACAGATGGCCAACAAATATGAAAAGATGCTCTACTTCACTGGCTATTAGGGAAATGCAAATCAAAACCATAATGAGATATCACCTCACCATGTATTGAATGGCCATCATCAACAGGACAAGTAATAGCAAGTGTTGGAGAGGTTGTGGGGAAAAGGAACCCTCACACACCATTGATGGGAATGTAAATTGGAACAGCCACTGTGGGAAACAGTGTAGAAGTTCCTCAAAAATTAAGGATAGAATTACCATATGACCCAGCAATCCCTCTTCTGGATATCTACCCCAAAATTTTGAGAGCATTTATTTGTAAAAATACATATATACCCCTATGTTCATTGCAGCATTACTTGTGGTGGCCAAGACATAGAAATGACCAAAGTGTCCTTTGATAGATGATTGGATAAAGATGTGGTACACATATACAATGGAATACTACTCAGCCATAAGATGAAATACTGCCATTTGCAACAACATAGATGGGTCTTGAGATTATCTAAACAAAATAAGTCAGATGGAAAAAGTCAAGAACCATATAATTTCACTCATGTGGAATATAAAACTGAAAGCAACAAATAAACAAAACAAACAAACAGAAAACTCATAGACACAGACAACAGAATGGGGTTACCAGAGGCAAGGGAGGTTAGGGGGAGGTAGATAATGGTAAAAGGGGTCAAAAATATGGTGAGGGAAGAAAATTTGATTTTTGATGGTGAATACACAATGCAATATACAGATGCTGTATTATAGAATCGTGCTCTTGAAACCTATATAATTTTATTAACCAGTGTCACCCCAACAATTTAATAATATTTATAAAAGGAAAACAATAAATTTATCTTTTTGATGGGGGTACATTCAAGTGACTCATTCTAGAAATCTGAGGTTATATTTATATAACACTTTTAAATTTGTTCTTTCAGTAAATCCTCACAATGATCCTGTGAGGTAAATGAGCAGAAGTTATTTCCACTTTCTGCATTAAATGATGAGACTTGTCCAAAGTTATTCAATGATTTGGTGATTAAATTAGAACTGATAGGCCTACAGTTCATTGAACCTCAAATCTAATTGTATTACTAGTTTTAGATTTTTATAATCATTCCCTTTAACTTTCATCTTTTCCAGAATGAGTAATATTAATCTCTAGCACATTCTAAAGAATTTTTCTTCCATGAATATTTGTTTTCTTTTTATGGAAAAGAAAATGGGGCTTAACATCAGCATCTGAGGGAAAAGAAAATGGCTGAAAGCACTGAAGGCTATGTGGATGATTCTATAGAACATGAACTCGTGGAAGAATGAAGATAAATGTATCAAAAATCATAAGATAGGTAGTGTTTTATGAATGTTTTGGATTTTTAAAATGTGACTGTATTTTTATGTACTTTATTTTTGGATGTTCTGACAAAAGTAATTCTAAAAACTTAAAGAGTTCACATTTACAGCACATAATTTTTTTTTACATGTGTTATTACGATGGTTTTCATAACAACCATTTGAGGGGGCAGGGCTAGGCTGATGTATCTCCATTTTGCAAATGAGAGGCATAGAAAAGTCAAATGGCTTACCTAGAGTTAGACAGCTCTCTTCTGGTGTTTCTTATTACTTTATCTTTTTTATTACCTCACGCTACTTCACTACTTCAAGCTTAGCTCGCTATTATAGTAATGATGCAATATTCAATTTCATTGTTTTATTATCATTCACACAGTATTCTCTGTCAGTCTTCACTTATTTTTGTGGTAATATGTTTTCTCTTCTTAAATTCATGTTCTTTTTAGCATTCCAGTTGGCCCCTACTTCCTTTAATCTCATTCCAGGAAAGCTGAAAAGGCAAGCTGCAGGTGTTTCCTGTCTTGGAGCCACTTCTGAGTACCTGCTCCAGTGGTGGGTCTTATTTGGACTAATTTGGACTAAGTCTCAGATACTCTCCAGATTTTGTGTATTTTGAGACTTTAGAATAAGAAAGTCATTGTGAGCTACCTGCTGACATGCTGCAAGTAGGGGTTCTTTGAGTTTGGGTTTTCCTTTAGATCCTATGGTGATAGGTGTGACCGTATTTGGAGGAAATGAGAGAACTTGGAGGATCTTTCATTAGGTAGTTGTTTCTAGCAACCATTTATCCTCCATCATGTGATCTGTTTCAGTCAGAGGTTGGGGGAATCCCACTGGCACCTGGGTCAAGGGAGCATTATAGTTTCATTATAGCGCTAGACTTCTGAGATTCAGATCTCATTCTGCCATTTAGTAGCTTGGTGATTTGGGGATAAACTACTTCATCTCTCTGTGCTCAGTTTCCTCATTTTAAAAATGGGGAAATAATGTGCCCACTCTTAGAATTATGAGTATATGTTCTTTTAATGAGTATTTGTTCTTTTAACAGAATGGTATCTGGCACATGGTAAATACTCAGTGAGTGTTGGTAATTATTGTTCTTTTATCACCATTCTACTGTTAATGTCATGCTGCAGAGTAGCCTCAATCTTGAAGGTTTTTCCAGAGGCCCATCCCCAAACTACTCTCTATTCCCTTGGAAGATAATACAATTAAACTATCTAAAAATATATGTGTACTCTAGTTGTTCTTTATCTTTTTCTAATATTAAAAAAATAGGGAATACTTTTTTAAAAGTACATATAATCTCAAAACTAAAACATTGATGTTCATTTTTCAACAGTTCCAGCATTTCTTATAGCTCAGTGGCTAAAAGTGAATGATATCTGCTCAAGAGCTTTCAAATGATTATAGTTTGTTGTCCTTAAACTTGTTTTTCTTTTAGTAGAGAGTTTGTTTTGTTTTGTTTTGTTTTGTTTTGTTTTTTAGAAAGAAGGCGCTCACCAGATTTGGGATATTAGAAAGTAGTGAGAAACACTGTAATCTGAGTCAGAGGATAAGAGTTCCAGTTCTGATTCCATCACTTCTACACTATGTGACCTTGAGCCTCCAAATTAATTATCTGTAAAATGGGAATGGAATATGAAAGCTGTCTATTCCCCTACTGTAAAGCCGTATAGATACACACAAGAGATTATTATTGGTGTTGTCTAAATGCTCTGTCTTGTTAAGACACTAGATACCTTCTTAGGTCTGTGTCAGGGTTCCCAATACTTGACTTTCTTTTGAAGTCGTGGGCCCTAATAATTCTGCTTTGCTTGCTTCCTTAAAAGTTTAAATTCTTGCTTCATCTCTAGACATCTTTTCCATCTCAGAGCTGGCCAAAGGGTGAGATGCATTCTTATTAGCAAGCCACCTGCTCTTGTCCCTTAGAGGTAGTGTTCACTTTCATAAAACAAGCAGACCACTATGGAATATGCCACTTGTGTAACAAAATAAACTGGGTAACATTATAATCTTATCAAATTTATATGGTCATGGTCCCTGGAATATCCCTCCTGCTTGTGTGATTTACATCACAGTAATCCAAGACATACCCTAACCCCCTTGGGTATTTTCTTACCACTTCTCTCACAGATTCTATGTATGCAGCTGTCTGGTCCCAGACATTTAGAGCAGCAACTCCAACTCTAGAGAAAAGCAAAAGGCTTATAAAATCCCTTTAAAAAAAAAAAACTGAGCTTTCTTTAAGACCATTCTGTAGGTCCTAAATTCCTTCAGTTTTAAATTTTAGCTGGCTAAATATTAAATAAACATTTTCTAAAGACAAGGTTATATACTTTCCTGATAGCTTCCTCTATGTTTACTCCTACTAACATTTAGAGTGTTGTCTAGGAATCTAATGGCTGTTCCAATCAACTGTCCTTTGGGTGAGAGGGTACTAACCAAAACTGGCTGAGACATTCCTAATTATCAGCTATCCCCCTTATGCCATTCGACTAAAATATTTGTGATACAGATGGTACAAGAAGTATTTTTTAGACTCCTTGATTATTTCTATTTAAAAAATATTAATATTTAATATTATACTATTTTTATTAAATAACCTTTCTTATTCTCATGATCATTCATTGGACATTAACACATTGTATAGAGGAGATACTCTGATAATATATAGAGATACAGAGAAACAAGTCTAGGTAACTATTGAGGGGCTCACCTAATTGTGAGGGAAACAATGACTCTTTGCAAGATACTGTTGTAAGCACTTGAACCCGTATTAACTTGGCAAATGTTCACAACAACCCTGTGAGGTGATACTATTATTATTCCCATTTTACAGATGGGGAAACAAACACAGGGAGGTGGGAAAACTTGCCCCAAATCTTATTGTTAAGAAGTTGCAGAGCCAGGATTTGACCCTAGGCATTCACTCCAGATCCCACACATTTTTACCACATTTGAATAGAAACATGGAGTATGGACTAGAAAGGAAAGTAACTAGGAGGTGATGAACAGCTAGGTTTAAGAGATATTTCGGCAGTAGAGTTATAGCAGCTGATAACCAAATTGGCTAGGGATGGAGGGAGAGGAGTCAAAGGTGAGCCTTGGGTTTTTAGACTAAGACTGGGCTTATGGCGGTGCTAAAAATTGTGATTGTAAGTATAAAAGATGGAGAAGGTTTGTGAGCACATTGAGTTTATAAAGGACCTGTTTAATGACTAGGAGATATCCTTCTGGGCCAGAGCTCAAGATTCTGTCAATCAACAATTATTATAGTGGTGATGATAATAATAACTAATTACATTGAGAACTTTTCATATGCCAAGAACTGTTTTAAGTGCATTTACCTGTACTAATTCATGGAATCTTTACATTAACCCTATTAAATTCATACCATCCCTCTTCCCCTTGGTAGATGAAGAAACTGAGGTTCTTAGGTGTTAAATCGCTTATCAAAGTCACTCTTCTTCCTCCACCCTGCTGTCTCATAATCCATAGTAATTGAAGAAAACCAGATAGGAGATAGCTCTTGTAAATTGTTCCAGCTAGAAATAATAAGGTGTAATTGAAGAATATGTGAATAGAGAAGAACAGAATTCTCTCCATACTCCTACAGATTTTTCTGACAGCAATCAGGCAAATTCTCCTGGTTTCATGATGCCCCTCTGCACTGCATGAGAGTTATCTGACCTAACATTCCTTTTTTTATTATCAAATTTATTGGGGTGACATTGGTTAATAAAATTATATAGATTTCAAGTGTATAATTCTATGGTACATTTTCTGTATATTGCATTGTGTGTTTACCCTCCAAAGTCAAATCTCCTATCACTATACATTTGACCTCCTTTACCATACTCTACCTCTCCTTCCCCCTTTTCCCTCTGGTAACCACTAAACTGTTATCTATCTGAGTTTTGTTTGTCTTGTTTGTTTGTTGCTTTCAGTTTTATATCCCACATATGAGTGAAATCATATGGTTCTCAACTTTTTCTGTCTGACTTATTTCACTTAGTACGATTATCTCAAGGTCTGTTCATCTTTGTCTCTCATCTCTTTTTTCATTCCTCCTTGAAGCCAGAAAAAAACTTCCCTTTCTGGCACCTCATACTTCATAGTTAATTATACCTCAAACATCTCTTATATATACATAACCTTTCTGTTTTTTTAAATTATTTTTCATTCGTGTCCAATTCTTGTACTTGTGAAAACACACTTCCTCATTCTTCTTTTCTGTCACTGTCATCAAAAACCTTCAGAAATGTATTGAACACCTACCATGTACTAGGCACTGTTCTAAGCCCTTGAAATACATCACTGGAAGAAAACATCAAAGACGAAAATCTCTGCCTGCAAAGAGCCTACAGTCTAATGGAAATCAGAGTTTTCTGCATCTGGCTTCTGTGCTTATTCCTTACCATACTTCCTTCATTAACCCCACCCACCCCAGAGGCTTCATAAAAGCCTTAGACCTTTTCAGGGAACAGTTTGAAATCTTTTAATTCTAAATGGAGAGGTTGAGGCTTAGAAAGAAAAAGGCCTTGACAAAGATTATGGAATGTGATTCTTAGGCATCTAACTCCCAGGTCAGTGCTCTTTGCTACATTTGCTGACTCTCTATGTCTGGTTGCCCCAGATCTAAAACTGATAACAATATGCTTAGTATAACCTCTGACACATAGTAATCATGCAATAAATATTTGGTGAATGATGGATGTATGTGTGAGCAGTTCCACTCTTATACTTGGATTAAAGAAAAGAAAATCTATGCATTTTGAGATAAAATTGGAGATATTTTAAAGTGTCAGCATTCTCCAAACTATTTGATAGTGGCCCAGAAGTTTTCTCATAATCTCAACAGAAGATTCTGTGTGTGTTATTGCCATTTAAGTAGGACTGGCTTCCTCAATTCCTGACTTTCAACAAACAAAATATATATATTTTTAAGGTTTACCTTTTGCTTTTTGGGTGGCTGTAGTACAATTTTATATTCTTGTTAGTTGTGCATTTGTTGTATTTTAACTGTATTAGATCTTAAATGGCTATCGTGAAGTGACCTGTAAAATGAATATTTCTATGGGTAAATGTATTTGACATCCAAAGCAATAAACTGATTTATGGACTATCTTTTGAAATGCAATCAGGTCATAAATGAGAAAACTAATTGTAATTGACTTGAAGATACCTAGGTGATCTAAAATCTGACCAGTTAAGTAATAAGCAAGCTGTGGATTCATCTTCCTTGCCCTGTGTTTTCCTCTCTAGTGAGATTAGAGTGTAGATAGACAAAAGGAAATCTGGTTGAAGAGGTGCTGGTATGTGCTTCTGGTAGGATTGATTGTGATGGTGCAGGGCAGCTGAATGAGGCCACCAAGTCTCTTTTTATAGGAGGAAAATCTGTCTAACAAGGAAATAGAAGACTGCTCATATTAATTCTGCCTGTTTAAGAGAGGTAGAGATAAAATACTTCTTTAGAGAGAATTAACACTGATGTGTAAACAAATTCGTTAGAGTAAATATCCATACAGGAGCATGGAACTCCTTAGAATGAGAACTATGCCAAGAAGGGGAGCATTTTGAAAACTATGTAGCTATACTGATATTACTATGGATGTAGGGTAGGTTAGAAAAATTGGAAAAAACAGATTCACATGCATATAGAATTTGAGGGGAACAGACAGCTAATTATTATTAGGGACAAGTCAGGGCCATCTGATGAATAGAATATATAAATTAGAATGTTGTCCAAATACTGACTTCTCAATATCTAATAAGTCCTGAAAAATAATGTTTATGATAGACAAACTGGTATAACCAAGGGTAAATGGATACCATATGCATGTAGTGAGTTAGATCTTATTTTAAACTTGTCTTTCTCTTGTCTCTTTTCCAGATATGGATCAATTCATAAGCAACTTGGAGGTCCAACTTAATTCAGAAGGTGGCTCAATGCATGTGTTGAAACAGGTCGGTTATCAGAAAATGAGATACTAATATTGTGCCATAATAGTGTTGAGTGCCTGGTAATCATTATAGAGCTGAAGCTCATTGTTATTTCTAACAACATGTTGGAGACTGAGAAGGGATGAAGAAAGGGAGATTTCCAAGAAGTACCTGAATGACTGAGTTTCGGATTCAGATATGGAATAGATCTGGCCTAAAAACATAGCCTCTGGGATCAAAGCAATAGGGGCAAGATTAGACACCTGGTATACGACAACAACCATTTATTTATCTAGCGCTATTTCATATTTCATATTTTATATTTCAGGCACTCTAAAGATTAAATGTGTTGTCTTATTTAATCTTCACAATAACTCTCTTGGATAGTGTATTAGTCAGGGTTCTTCAGAGAAACAAAACCAACAGAATGTGTATATCTCAGTATCTATGTATAG
>NW_006434840.1:234665-256633 GCF_000325575.1 Pteropus alecto
AGTTGGTTCACATAATTGTGGAATCCTGGTGAATACAAAATCTAATAGAACAGGCTGGCAGGCTGCAGCGCCAAGAAAAAGTTGCAGTTTGAGTCCAAGGGCAGTCTACGCTGCTGGAAGAATTCTTTCTTGCTTGAAGAAGGTCAGCCTTTACCTATTAAGGTCTTCAAGTGATTGAATAAAGCCAACCTACATTATGGAGGGTAATATGCTTTACTCAAAGTCCAATATTTTAAATGTTAATCTCAACAAAAAATACACCTTCACCAAAACATTCAGAATGTTTGTGTCCCAGCCAAGTTGATGTATAAAATTAACCATCACAGATAGGTATTCTCAATCTTCCAATTTTATAAATAAGAAATTTGTGAACTTGCACACTCCCAGAAGGATTCAAAACAGATTATGTTTTTTACAACCAAGCACTCTGTGTTAGATGTGGAAGTCCCATTTTGCTCAGGGTTGAGTTCTAAAGTCATTGCATAAGTGAAACCCAAATAAAGTCATAATTACACTTGAAAATCTATTAAATTGCCTATAACATTGAGTATACAGTTTTGTATATCCAGTATCGATATATTTCTTTACTTAAGTCACCAGATAAGGTGTCTGGTTTACATTTAGGAGTAATATTTTATAAAAAAATATTTTTAATTATTAAATGTTTTGATTTTAGTATACAATTGAATTTGTTTAAGTTACATACGCATATGTATGAGATGCTTTTGCACAGTTTTAATGATATTAAACCCAATTTAAGATCTTGTTTAACCTATTTGTAGCTGTTGCCCTTTAGGGACAATCAGCACATCAAAACTTACTAATTATTGCAAAACATCTGGTTACTGGTCCTTAGTCACAGTGACTAAGTGTGACTAAGAAGAAGCTGAGTACATGTGTTAGATAAAAATCTATTGGACTTGTAATAAAAAATACTCAGTGAAATATTGTGAAGCATGCATTGTTACATTATTTTTAAATCTCAGGGCACCTAAATACAGTTCCAAAAATGTCTTTCCATGTGTTGTTTAAGTATACTAAGATTCCAGAATTTGAAAGCACATTGAAATTGGTTCAGTGTGTAGAAATTCTGGATAGTAGATGATCTGTGCAGTTTTTTGTTTCTTGCCTTGGTTTTAGCAAAACAAAGGTGCTTGTGGTACATGGCCAGAGAACACTGGCTATGTTACAGTGCACAAAGGTCCAGAGCTTGTGTTCAAAAACAATACAATGCTGGCAACATCTTAGTTAGCAAAAGCCTCCTGTTTCGGTTTATTATATTATTTAAGTCATGAGGTAGGATTGGTGGGTGGTTTTCTAGCTCAATACATGCATGCTTCTTCCCCTTTGAATTCCTACATCGCCATACCATATATCAAATGAGCACTTGGTTGTCAGTTACCATTTGTTTCCAGTTTCTAGTGATTACTAAATAACTAGAAAGTTATTTCCTAAAAGTACAATTTCATAGACAAAATATATGCGCAGCTTTAGTGTTTATGTTCTACTATATATATCTCCCTCAATTTAATATTCTTAATATTCTCACAAAGTTTAATATATTCTCATATTCTCTCTCTTTCGCTCCCCCCCCTTTTGAAAGTAATTTTCATCAGGAAACTGCAAACATAAATAATTCAGCATGCATCACCTACAGATAGTGAAATTCTCTTACATAAGCAACATCAACACTATTACACTCAAGAAAATTAACAATATTTCTGCAATGTTATCTAATTAGATCATACATTTCTGAAAAGTTCTTAGTGATACCTTTCCCACACTGTTCTTTCTGCCTGGAATGAGCTTCAATCAGCCCATCTACTTTACCAAATCCCACATTTTCCATAGAGCCCAAATTCCAATTCCATTTCTTTTATAATAATTTCACTGATAACCCCAACCTTCAATAATCTCTAGTGCACTTGAACTCCTGGAATACTAAATAATTTGTATTAGTCACTCATGTGGCTCTGCTTAATACTGTTCTCTTATTGTCTCCCAAAATTCAGTTATTTAAGTACCACCTTCACAAATTTTACCATATCTTTATAGTCAATATTTTTATTAAAATTATTGAGGTGACATTAGTTAATAAAATCAAAGAGGGTTCAAATGTACAATTCAATAATACATCATTGGTGTGTTCACCACCCAAAGGTAAATTTCCTTCTGTCACCAAATATTTGACCCTTTTACCCCATCTACCTCGCCCTGTCCCGTTCCCTCTAGTAACAACTAATCTATGTCCATGAGTCTCTGTCATGTTAGTTTGTTGTTTTTCAGTTTTATATCCCACATATGAAAGAAATCATATGGTTCTCAACTTTTTTGTATGACTTATTTCACTCGCCATGATAATCTCAAGATCCATCCATGTTGTCGCAGATGGCAGTATTTCATCTTTCCTTATGGCTGAGTAATATTCCATTGTATATAAGTTCCACATCTTTATCCAGTCATCTATCATAGGACACTTCAGTTGCTTCCATGTCCTGGCCACTGTGAATAATGCTACTATGAACATCAGGGTGCATATATCTCTGCAGATAAATGTTTTCAAAATTTCGGGGTAAATACCCAGAATGGGGATTGCTGGGTCATATGGTAATTTTATTCTTAGTTTTTTAAGGAACCTCTATACTGTTTTCTCCATAGTGGCTGTACCAATTAGCAGTCCCACCAGCAGTATATGAGGTTTCCTTTTTCTCCATATCCTCTCCAACATTTGTTATTACTTGTCCTGTTGATGATAGCCATTCTAGCAGGTATGAGTTGGTATCTCATTGTGGTTTTGATTTGAATTTCCCCAATAGCTAGGGAAGTTGAGCATCTGTTCATGTCTGTGGGCTGTTTGTGTCTTCTTGGGAGAAGTGTCTGTTCAGGTCCTCTGCTCATTATTTAACTGGATTGTATGTTTATTTTATTGTTGAGTTGTAAGAATCCTTTGTATATTTGGATATTAGCCCCTTATCAGAGGCGTTGTTTGTAAATATATTCTCCTATTCAGATAGTTACCTCTGTCTTGTCAAAGGTTTCTTTTGCTATGTAGAATTTTTTCAGTTTCATATAGTCCCATTCATTTATTTTTACTTTGACTTCCTTTGCCTTTGATGTCAAATTCATAAAATCCTCTCTAAATCCAAGGTCCATGAGTTTAGTACCTATGTTTTCCTCTATGCAATTTATTGTTTCAGGTCTTATATTTAGATTTTTGATTCATTTTGCATTAATTTTGGTGTACGGTGATAGAAAGCAGTCTAGTTTCATTCTTTTGCATGTGGCTTTCCAGATTTCCCAGCACCATTTATTGAAGAGGCTTTCCTTTCTCCATTGTATGTTGTTAGCTCCTTTGTCAAAAACTATTGCCCATATGTATATGGGAGTTTATTTCTGGACTCTCAGTTCTGTTCCATTAGTCTGTGAGTCTGTGTTTCTGTTGTTTTGATTATTTTCACTTTGTAGTATAATTTGAAGTCAGACAGAGTGATACCTCTGGACTTGTTCTTCTCTGTATTGCTTTGGCAATTTGGAATCTTTTGTGCTTCCATACATCTGATGATTTTTTGTTCTATTTCTTTAAAGAATGCTGTTGTGATTTGGGAGGGATTGCATTAAACCTGTATAATGCTTTAGGTAATAAGATCTTTTTAAGTGTGTTGATTCTTCTAATCCTTGAACACAGAATATCTTTCCATTTCTTTGTGTCTTCTTCAATTTCTTTCAATAATGTCTTACAGTTTTCAGTATATAGGTCCTTCACATACTTTATTAGGTTTATTCCTTCATATTTTAATCTTTTTGTTGCAATTGCAAAGAGAATTATTTCTTTTTTCTCTTCTTTCTCTGAAAATTCATTGTTAGAGTATAGAAATGCTATGGATTTTTGTACATTGATTTTGTGTCCTGAAATTTTACTATACTTGTTTATTACTTTTAATAGTCCTTTAGTAGAGTCTTTAGGATTTTCTATATAAAGAATCATGTCATCTGCAATCAAAGATAATTTTGTTTCTTCCTTTCTGATTTGGATGTTTATTTCTTTTTCTTTCCTGATTGCTCTGGCTAGGACTTCTAGTACTGTGTTAAATAGGAGTGATGAGAGTGGGTACACTTGTCTTGTTCTTGATCTTAGAGGAAAAGCTTTCAACCATTCATTCCCCACTGAGTAGGATGTTAGCTGTAGGCTTGTTATATATGAGTGGTCTATAGTTTTCTTTTTTTTTTTTTTTTTCTGAGTTTTCTTTACCCGGTTTTGGCATCCGGATAATTTCAGCCTCATAAAATAAGTTAAGAAGTATTACCTCTTCTTCAGTTTTTTAGAAACATTGGAGAAGAATAGATATTAAATCTTATTTGAATGTTTGGTAGAATCTCCTAGTGAAGGCATCTGGTCTTGGACTTTTACTTTTGGGGAGCTTTTTGATAATTGTTTCGATTTCCATACTGTTGATAGATCTATTTAGATTTTCCAGTTCTTCTTGATTCAGTCTAGGAAGGTTGTATATTTCTAAGAACTTGTCCATTTTTTCTAGGTTATTCAATTTGGTAGTTTATAATTTTTCATAGTATTCTTGTATGATCCTTTGTATTTTGGTGGTATCTGTTGTAACTTCTCTTTCTTTTCTGATTTTATTTGTGTCCTTTCTCTTTTTTCCTTAGTGAGTCTAGCCAGGACTCTGTCAGTTTTATTAGCCTTCTCAAAGTACCAGCTCTTTGTTGCATTAATTTTTTCTATTGTCTTTTTGTTCTCAATTTCATTTAATTCTGCTCTAATTTTTATTTCTTTCATTCTGCTGACTTTGGACTTCATTTGTTCTTTTTTTCATAATTCTTGTGATGTAATGTTAAGTTGTTTATTTGGGCTTGTTCTTGTTTCTTAAGATAGGCCTGTAATGATATGAACTTTCCTCTTATTACTGCTTTTGCTGTGTTCCAAAAGTTCCGATACGTTGTACTTTCATCCTCATTTGTTTCCATGTGTTTCTTGATCTCTCCTCTGATTTCTTTTCTGACTCAGTCATTCTTCAGTAGCATGTTGTTTAATCTCCACATATTTGTGGTTCTTCCTGCTTTCTTTTTGCAGTTGTACTCCAATTTCAAAGCTTTATGATCAGAAAATATGCCGGGTATGCTTTCAATCCTCTTAAGTTTGTTGAGGCTAGTTTTGTGTCCCAAATTATGATCTATCCTTGAGAATGTTCCATGTGCTCTAGAGAAGAGTGTATAATCTGATGTTTGGGGATGAAAGGCTCTGTAAATGTCAATTATGTCCAACTGGTCTAATGTGCCACCTAAGGTTGATATTTCCTTATCGATCTTTGGTTTGGATGATCTATCAATAGTAACAGTGAGATATTTATGTCCCCTATTATAATTGTGTTTTTATCAATTTCTCCCCTTAGTTCTGTTAGTGGTTGCTTTATATATTTTGGTGCTCCATGAATGGGAGCATAAATATTGATGAGTGTTATGTCTTCTTGATCTATGGTCCCTTTATCATTTTGAAGTGCCCATCATTTTCTCTTCTTGAACCTTTTATATCTTTAAGTCTATTTCATCAGATATAAGCTACACCCACTTTTCTCTGGATTCCATTTGGTTAGAGTATTATTTTCCACTCTTTTGGTTTGAGTCTGTATTTGTCCTTGCAGCTGAGATGTGACTCTTGAAGGCAACGTATGTTTGGGTTTTGGTTTTTGATCCAATTTGCTACTCTATGGCTTTTTATTGGTGTGTTCAGTACGTTTACATTTAGAGTGATTATTGAAATACGAGGGTTTCCTACAGCGATGTTATATTTTGTTTTCTGGTAGTTTGGTGTCTTTATTTTTTCTTTGTCCTTTTTCTTCTGTTATTTTCATTTAGTAGTGTTCTATGATTTTTATCTCTGTTTTCTCTTGTTTTATGTTATGTGTCTCAGTTCTAGATTTTTTTGTGTGCGGTTACCATTAAGTATATGTAAAGGAAAGGTATATATATAAAACCTTGTTCTTAATAAGGGTTATACTTTTCTGTTTATGTCTGCCTTTTAGTCATTTTGCTCATAATTATATATTTTTTTATTGTTTCGTTTCAGGTAGAATGACCCTCTTCAGTATTTCCTGTAATGCAGGACTTTCCCTAAGCTTTCGTATGTCTGAAAATGTCTTTATTCTTCATCATATCTAAAGGAGAACTTTGGTGGATATATTATTTTTGGCTGGTACTTTCTTTATTTCAATAGTTTGAACATTTGGTTCCACTCTCTCCAACTTGTAAGGTTTGTGCTGAAAAGTCCAATGATGATCTAATGGGTTTTCCTTTATAAGGTATTGTCTGCTTTTTCCTGGATGCTTTGAGAATTCTTTCTTTGTTATTTATTTTTGACAATTTTGATATAATATGTCTAGAAGAAGGCCTTTTTGTGTTAAGATAATTAGGCATTTTGTTTGCTTCTTAGATTCAAGTATCCAGTTGTTTCCATAGCTTTGGGAACTTCTTGTTGACTATTTGAATATGCTCTCTGTTCCCTTATACCTCCCTTCTCCTCCTCTTATGCCCATTTATTCTTATATTGCTCTTTCTGGTGGTGTCAGATATTTCTTGTAGAGTTCTTTCTTTCTTTTGTCACTCCAAAGTCTCTCTCTTCTTCCATCTGCATCATTTCCAGATTTCTGTCTTTGATATCACTAATTCTTTCCTCTATCTGGTCAGCTCTATTTCCTAAGCTTGCCAGTCCATTAGTCATCTCTTTTAATGAGTTTTTCATCCAAAGAGTTCTATTTGTTGTGGTTTTTTATTTTTATTTTTTTTTAGAGTTTCAATCTCCTTGGTAAATTATCCCTGTTATTTGTTGATTTTGTTTCATAGTTCTTTGAACTGTCGATCAGAATTTTCTTGCATCTCGTTGAGGTTTTTCTGAAGTGCAACTTGAATTCTCTCTCATTTATATCATATATTTCTATATCATTAAGCTAATTTCTGCACAGTTTTTTTTTTCTGAGCTACCTTGTCAGTTTGATTGCTCATGGTGTTTGATGGACTATTTCTTCACCTAAGTATTAATGGGAATGTACTCTGCTTTTTTTAAAAAAAAAAAAAAAGAAAGAAAATTTATTTTGTAGTGAACTCTCTTTAGCAGGTTGATAAGAAGAGGTTTTTCTTTTTGATTTCCAGTAGGTGGCGCCCAATCCTCCAGAACTGCCCAAGCCTGCTGGATCTCTGCTTTGAAGTTAAGAATGCCCGTTATCTTATTTCACTCAGCATAATAACCTCTAGGTCCATTCATGTCATAGCAAATGGTAGGACTTCATTTTTTTAATGGCTGAGTAATATTGCATTCTATATATATGAACCATAACTTCTTTATCCAGTAGTCCGTCGATGGGCATTTAGGTTGCTTCCATATCTTGGCTATTGTAAATTGTGCTGCCATGAATATCGGGGTGCATAGATCTTTACGAATTATTGTTTTGGGGTTTTTTTTGGATAAATACCCAGAAGTACAATTGCTGGGTCAAAAGATATATCCATTTTAAATTTTTTGAGAAACTTCCAGAGTGTTTTCCATAGCGACTGTACCAATTTGCAATCCCACCAACAATTTCGCTTGTATGCAGAATCTAAATGGACAAGAGCGCATCACAGATAGGCATACTTAAAATGACAACTGCCTATATGGCTCTGTAACAGCCTCAGAGTGAGTTATGTGAAGTAGTGTCAGTAACAAACCCTCTTAACCTTAATGATTGGGCTTTAAAATAGCATTTGGTCACGGGGATGCGGAGCACAGCATAGAGAATGCAGTTGGCATTAATATATTGGCTCAGTGGAAAACCAGAGGAGAGAAGGAGCAATTAGGGGGATCGTTTTATAAACTATATAAATGTCTAACAAATGTACTGTGTACTTGAAACTAAGAAAATAAAATTTAAAAAAAAGAATGTCCTTTATTCTCTGGGGAGGTGTGAGTCTCCTCTGTGACCAGGTTGCATCAGTCCCAGGGTTCCAACCCCATGGGATAATGTGAAGGGTATTGGGGGTCCAAGCCTCTGAAAAGGCCCTGAAGTCCCTGTACTGTCCCAACAGTCAGATGCAATGTTGGGCTGCTTCCTTCAGAGCCAGCTTGACTGGGTGGTGGTGGGGTGGATTGGGTGAAGACAGTGGTATGTGGCTGTTTTCTTTCCAATAATGCTGACCCTCTATATCTCTGCCCATCACTGGGACTGGCTGCAGTGTATGTCTCATTTCTGGTTGCACAAATTCTCCTGGGACTAGGTGCTACTTATGGGAGGGTACAGTAGGAGGTAGAGGGCTCACTCTAGGATGGTGGAGGGAGGTGGCCAGTCTCCATGACTCAGCTTTTTTCCTGGCAATGGAGGTTGCTAAGACACAGCTGTTGTCCCTCTTAGCTTGGTCTCTGCCCTGATCACTGGGCTCTGCTGTGTGTAATATGTTGATCACTCAAACAGGACTCTGGGGCTTCAGAGAGCCAAAATCCTTGCTTAATTTCCTCCTTTCCCTCAACTTGCAGGGAGCTCTGGGCTGCGTTCCACAGTGCTTATCTTTGTTTCTTTCTCTCTTTACACTTCTCTGACTTGCATGATTGGCCCACCTTCAGATGCTCTGATGTGCATATCTCTCAGACATGCTTGTGTGCAGGTTGGATGTTATTTGTTGGATTGTAGGTGTTCAATCTTGTTGCAATTTCAAGAAAGATCAGGGGAGATCCCTCACGCCACCATGCTTTTGACGTCACTCCTTATCACCGATATTATTTACTTACTATTTAAAAATTAGCTCAGCTAAAAATAAATACCTATATTAGTTTTCTCCCAAGCAATCTGGAGAATTCTTGGTTTGATGTGGAGCATTATTTTCCTAGGGTTATTGTAACAAATTACCACAGGTTGGGTGGCTTAAAACAGCAGAATATTCTCTCACAGTTCTAGAGGCCAGAAGTCTAAAGTCGAAGTGTTGTCAGTGCCACAATCCCTCCTGAGGCTCTAGGGGAGAATCTGTTACTTGCCTCTTCCACTTTCTGGTAAATGTGGGTGTTCTTTGGCTTATGGCATCAACACTTCAATATCTGCCTGGTCTTTACATGACTTTCTTCTCTTTGTCTCTGTGTTGTTCCTTTTTTAAGGACACTTTTCATTGAATTTAGGGCCTACTCAAATAATCTAGGATAATCACCTCATAAACCTTAGCTTAATTAAATTTGCAAATAAGGTAACATTTATGGGTTCTGAAGATTAGGATGTGGACATATCTTTTTGGGAAACCCCATTCAGCCTACTACAATATATTACATATGTATTTTTTTTGGTATATAACAAATATATATAACAATTTAAATAAAATGAATTATCTATGCACCACCCAAAAACAATCTTAGATGCCTTGAAGAAGACAAAGTGTTTCGTCTTATTATTTTTCATATTTTCCATAGTTTCATGCTAGGTAATACTGTTTCTATATATTCAGGTTACATACTAATCAGATATCTATTGAATGAATATATGTACACATTTACATGCATGCATACATACATACATATATACATACATGTGTACATTTCTGACTTCATTCTGCCTAGATATGGCTGCTATCATGCTTAATACTTTCTCTCAGTCTCTTAGGCTTGCCTAGTTCATTAGTTTATACAAATTGATGAATTATTTTGTTTTATAGTACTCTATTTTCTGATGCTATTGAGATGGTTTAGATGTAAGATTTTAAGTCCTTCTAGGTTTAGATTAGGTCTAGCTTTCTAATAATATCCAACTCCATTCACCTCTCCTTTTTCTAATACCCAAACACCTGATGTGTTATTGGAGAAGGATTAGAGTTTCAGAGGGTTAAACTAAATTTTATCTTAAACAATGAATGTGTTCATATATGTGTGTATGTACACACATGTGCACTCAGGAATGAAAATGATTAGTTTAAATTTAGAGCAAAGCTAGAAGAGACCTGCGTACAAAAGCAGCTTTTCTCTTTCTTTTTGGGAAAGAGAAAAACCTGCCCTTTATCTTATTACCATGACAATACTCCTTCATCTTCTTTTAACCTAGTGTGCTGTAGGAGTACTTCGTTATTTCATTTTCTTTTGAGTCTTGCCTTTCTACTTGCAAGCTCTAAATCAGAGCTATTTTAAACAGTTGATTCCCCTTGACCTTAATCTCCCAGGGCCTTTCTGCCTATCTTCGTTAAATGCTCAAGACCTTAAATATTTGTAAAATTTACCACATTTTCTCCAGGTTTCTTTCTAGAAGTGATAGTTCTAGGTACTTTTATTCATGTTTAATTTGCTATTTAAAATTTTTAGGGTGCAGCGTTCTATGATTTTTGAGTCCATGAAAAATGCTGGGTATGAAAAAATACAGAAACCTAGGTGTGGTTTGGAGAGAAGTTTTAATTTCCACAGTCCTTCTCCTCAAATGTCCAGAATTCTAATCAAATTTACTTCTTGATATATCACCAAGATGATGAATAAAGGTTATTTAACATGAAAAATCTGATGTTACAGCTTAAAACCAATTCTCAGATGAGCTTCCAAAGCTGTGATAATTATATTCAATAAAAGGTGGAATAGGAAGCCAGGATGAGTTATCTTGGTGAGGATTCTTTTAAAATCATCAAAACTCTAGGGCTGAAAACTCACTCACTCCTTACATTATGTCTTCCTCATAACCTTCAAGCAAAGTATGTTATGTGCAAGGAAAAGGTAAGGCAGATAGTGTTTTCTTAAGCCACAGTGATAGTTATTCTCAAATATGAAAGAAATCAGACTGTATATCAGAATTCTTATTAAAATTATTTTTAAAAGATTGAGGCTGGAGGCATCACTCTGCCTGACTTCAAATTCTACTAAAAAGTGACAGTAATCAAAATAGTGTGGTATTGGCAGAAAAACAGACACACGGACCAGTGGAACAGAATCAACAGTCCAGAAGTAAGCCCATATTTATATGGGCAAATAATTTTTGACAAAAATGACAAAAACACAGAGTGGAGAAAGGAAAACCTCTTTAATAAATGGTGCTGAGAAATCTGGAAAGCCATCTGCAAAAAAATGAAACTAGACTGTTGTCTATCACCACACACCAAAATTAACTCAAAATGGATTAAGGACCTGAATATAAGACCTGAAACAATAAAATGCATAGAAGAAAACATAGGAACTGAACTCAATGGCCTTGGACTTAAAGAGGATTTTATGAATTTGACCCCAAAGGCAAGGGAAGTCAAAGGAAAAATAAATGAATGGGACAACATCAAACTAAAAAGCTTCTGTTCAGCAAAAGAAATCATCAACAAGGTAAAGAGAAAACCATCCAAATAGGAAATTATATTTGCAAGCAATCCCTCCGATAAGGGCCTAATATCAAAAATATACAAAGAACTCATAAGACTTAATAACAACAAAAAAACAAATGATCCAATCAGAAAATGGGCAGAGGGCCTGAACAGACACTTCTCCCTAGAGAACGTACAAATGGCCGACAAATATTTGAAAAGATGCTCAACATTGCTAGCTATTAGGGAAATGCAAATCAAAACCACAATGAGATACCATCTCACACCTGTTAGAATAGCTATAATCAACAGGACAAGTAATAACAACTGTTGGTTAGGATGCAGAGAAAAAGGAAGCCTCATACACTGCTGGTGGGACTGAAAATTGGTACAGCCACTATGGAAAACAGTATGGAGGTTCCTCAGAAAACTAAGAATTGATCTACCATACGATCCAGCAATCTCTCTACTGGGTATTTACCCCAAAGACTAGAAAACTCATATCTGAAAAGATATTTGCACACCAATGTTCATAGCAGCATTATTCACAGTGGCCAGGACATGGAAGCAACCGAAGTATCCTATGATAGATGATTGGCTAAAGAAGCTGTGGTACATATATACAATGGAATATTACTCAACCTTAAGAAGAGATGAAATACTGCCATTTGTGACAACATGGATGAACCTCAAGGTAATCAAGGTGGGTGGTAGACAGAATAAAGAGGGTCAATTATGTGGTGAAATAAAGAAATCTAACTATGGGAGATGAACACACAGTATAAACCTATATATGCCTTACTGTTAAAGTGTACAGCTGCCACTTATTGAATTTCGTTAACCAATGTCACCATAATAAAATAAATACATACATACATACATGCATGCATACATACATACATACATACATACATAAAAAGTATAGCAAAATCATGAATAAAAAATGGTAATAACTGCATTGCTATAAACAAGTACCTCAAATGGAAAAGAATTAAGTGCTCCAACCAAAAGATAAGGTGGCTGAATGGATAAGGAGACAAGACTCCTACATATGCTGCCTACAAGAGACTCCCTTCAGATTAAAAGGTGCACACAGACTAAAAGAAAGAGAATGGAAAAAGATATTGCCTTGATGATCCTAGAGAATATTGTGCTGCATGAAGTAATTCAGATGGAAAAAGACCAATACCATATGATTTCACATACATGTGAATCTAAAGAACAAAATAAGCAACAATAACAACAAAAACGGAAACAAACTCATAGATACAGAGAATATTTTGAGGGCTACTAGATGGGAGGGAGGTTGGGGAGAATGATGAAAAAGGACAAAGGGATTAAGAAATATAAATGTATAATTAACAAAAATAGTTGTGGAGACAAAATGTAGCATAAAGAAAATAGTCAACAATGTTATAATAAATATGTAAGGAGGAATAAGGGAAATAGAGTTAGTGGGGTGATTACTTAAGCTTTAATCACTATGCTGTACAACTGAAACTATTATTGAAAGCCAACTATAATTGAAAAACAACTCATTCAATTGTAAAAAAAAAAAAATATTTTGACCACATTAAAATGAGAATTCTCAGTGTACACAAAAATTATTCACAATGTGTAGCTATGGGATGCTTGTCTTATTATGTCTTCAGGCCATAAAGCAAGAAACAGTAAGGTCAACATTAAGAGCTGTTTTCAAATGTAGTTGTTTTGTTGAGGAAGCTTGCTTGCAGAATTCAGAATTCGAAAGCCAGAAAATCTTTGATACAGGCTAGATTCGCTTACAACCAATACACATGAAAGTATTTTTCACAGAAGGAAATATATGATGTTATGCTTTCAAGAAGTTATTAAAGCAGAACCATAATGGTGGAGTAGGTAAACTCTGAGATCACCTCCACCCATAATCACATTAAAATTACAATTAAATTTTAGGATATCACTGAGAACCACCTGAAGACTAGCTGAAAAGAATTCCTATAAGGAAAGATATAAAGGAGAAGCCACATCCAGGTGAGTAGGAAAGGTAGAGATGTAGACTGGGCATGTGTGACAGTTAAGAAACCGGAGGTAGATATAGGCCCAGAGGTCCCCCTGAGGAGTGAGAGATCTCAGCCACACACTGGGCTCCCAAGTTCAGGATTCCAATGCTGAGAAGAGGAGTCCACATAATATCTGGCTATGAAAACCAGTGAGGATTGCATCTGAAAGAGGAAAAGAGTTGCGAGAGACTGAAGTCTTGCTCTTAAAGGGCCCACATTCAAACTTACTTGCTCACAAACTCACTCTAAGCTCCAGCATATGGTCAGTAGCTTGAAAAGCACCAGGGATATATGTGGAAAACCTAAAGGGACTAACTTCAAGGCAAGTACTGTAGCATCAGGAATTGGGACAGCTCTCTCAAGGGACGTAAGTCCCGGCAAGTGCCATTGTTCCTTTGTTGAGCTCTCTTTCCACTCATCTAGCTGGCCCACCACAGGTGGGTGCAAAATGTATGCTCTCCATTACCCTTGCTAACATCACTTGCCCTGCCCTGTTTATTCCCTGAGACTCCATCCCGTCCAATTAGCTCATCAAGCTGAAGCCTCTTCCAGTGGCTCCTCTACACAAGGACCCTGGCTCGGCTCATGCTGTGGATTTTCTCTAAAGTCCACAAACCTTATATGAGTGGTAGCTTCCCTAGGCTTGTGCTGCAGATTCTCTCAAGAGCCTGCTAACCCTACGTAAGTGGTGGCCACCCTTGGCTTGTGGAGCAGAATCTCTCAAAGGTCCACAAACACGACACTAATGGGAGACAGCCTTGTCACATGTTACAAACACTCTTAAAAATGCACAAACCTTACATAGGCAGTAGCCAGCCTTGACATTCATTGTAGCTCCTTTCAAACAGCCTCAAGCCCATAACAAGTGGCAACTGGCCTCCAGTTGCACTGTAACTCCCATCAGGTGGCCCCAAGCCTGGCATAAGCAGTGCCCAGTCTTGGCATGTAACACAGCTCCAACTAAGTGGACACAAGCCAGGCACAAGTGGCAGCTGGCCACAGCTCACAATGTAGCCTCTCTCAACTGCCTCAATGCCCAGCACAAGTTGCAACTGGCTGCAGATCACATTGTAAACCCTACCACATGGCCCCCAGCCCAGCACAAGTGGTAGCTGATCTTAGCCTGCATCAGAGCGCCTCCCGAGAGGATACAGACCCAACACACACAATATCTGGCCTCAGACTGCACCAAGCACCACCCATCCTGCTCCACAACCATGAAAGGAAGCCTTGGCTAATACCAGATACCTGCTAAAGCAACTCCCACTCTGTGGGATCAACCACCATACAACAGCTCATCCACTATAGTCATGGCCAACCCTTACAGCCAGTCAGCATGAGGGTCAATGTAACCCACTGACATGCCAGCAGCAATTGAGGTCCAGCTACAACAGAAGGGCACACACGACCCACAGAGAGAATACCCCAGGAGCACCTGGCTTTGACCAGGGAGGACTATGCCACTGGGCCCCACAGGACACCTTCTACATGAAGCCACTCTTTCAAGACTGGGAGATGTAGCAGATCTACCTAATATAAACAAACAAACAAACATAGAATGTCAGCCAAAATGAAGAGAAAAGAAACATGTCCCAAATGAAAGACCAAGACAAAACTCCAGAAGAAGAAATAAATGAAATGGAGACGAACAATGGAACAGATAAAGAGTCCAAAACACTGGTTATAAGATGCTCAGTGAACCTGGGAGAAGAATAAATGAACTCAGTGAGAACTTAAACAAAGAGATGGAAGAAATTAAAAAGAACCTTTCAGAACTTAAAAAATATATATAACTGAAATGAAGAATACAATACAGGGAATCAATAGCAGGTTAGATGAAGCAGAGAATTGAATCAGCGATCTGGATGACGCACAATTGGAACAGTAAAAAGAAAACGATTTTTAAAAAGTTCAGATGGTTTAAGGGACCCGTAAGAAAACATCAAGCATGAAAACATTTACATTATAGTGGTCACAGAAGGAAGAGAGAGAGAGAAAGGGATTGAAAGACTATTTGAAGAAAAAAATGACTAAAAACTTTCTTAACCTGGGGAAGGAAACAGACATACAATTCCAGGAAGCACAGAGTTCCAAACAAGGTAAAACAAGATGGATCTAGAGGTTCACACCAAGACACATCATAATTAAAACACCAAAAGTTGAAGACAAATAGAGTCTTACATGTTCAAGAGAAAAAGAGTTATGTAAAAGGGAGCTCCCATAAGACTGCCAGCTTATTTTTTTTAACAGAAATTTTGCAGGACAGAAGGGAATGACCTGAAATATTTATGAAAAATGTGATGAAAAGCAAAGACCTACAACAAAGATTACTCTATCCATGAAAGCTATCATTTAGAATCAAAAGGAGATAAAATTTCCCAGAAAAGAAAAAGCAGAAGTAGTTCATCACTGCTAAACCAGTATTAGAAGTAATGTTAAAGGAAGATGGTGGAGTATGTAAATACTGTGCTTGCCTTCTCTCATGACCATATCAAAATTACAACTAAACTACAGAACAACCATCATTGAAAATTACCTGAAGTCTAGCTGGATGGAAGTTCTACCTCTAAGGACATACAGAAGAAACCATCTCATGACTGGTAAGAGAGGCAGAAACATGAAATGGGCTGGTTTCACACTCAGCTGTTGGTTTTAAAAATTGGGAGGGCTATCTCAGCTATGGAGTTCCCCCCTAAGGAGCAAGAGTTTGCAGACCCACAATAGTCTCCAGAGCCCAGGGTTCTACTGTTGGGAAGAGAAGTCCTCATAACTTCTGGATGTGAAAACCAATGGAGATTGTGGCTGAATGAGATGGAGGGCTGTTGGAGTCCCAGGTATTCCTCTTAAAGGGCCTGTGCAAAGACTTACTCCATGATGGACTCACTCGCTCTGAGCTCCAGCACTGGGGCAGCAACTCAAAAGGCACCAGAGAAATATGGGAAGGAATCGAATTGTCTGGCTTCAGGACAAGGGCTGGAGGGACAGCTTTATCCCAGACAGAAGTGCTGGCAGAAGCCATTGTTCCTTTGTTGAGTCATCTTCCCATCCAAGCTGCACCATATCTGAGTCTGTATCAACCTATCTATCACTGTTAATCCCTCCCTTGTGATTTCCGAAATGTTTTCCACCCAAGCCAGTTCTAGTGGCTTTTTCGTACAAATGGCCTGTCTCGGCTCATGTTGCAGACTTTCCTAAAATCTCTCAAAGGCTCACCAACTGCAAACAAACAGCTGCTAGCCTTGGCACCGCCGTATATCTTTCTAAGTAGCCCCGAGTCTGGCACTAGCAGCAGCCAGCCTTGGATCATAGCTTAGCCTCTCCTATATACCTCCAAGCCCAGCAGAAGTGACAAACATCTGAAGATGACATTTTAGCACATACCAAGTGACCCCGGGTAGAGCATAGGCAGCGGCTGAAATTGGCCTGCAACAGAGACCCTCCCAAGTGGCCACACTAGGTGGCCAGCTTCATATAACACTAGAGTACCATCCAAACACCTGTACAAAAGACATACATGAAAGGCAGACTTGGCAAGTGCCAGAGCCATGCTAAAGTGAATTCTGCTCTCTAGAGTCAACCCCTACACAACTGTACAAGACCCTTACATATGCTGCTTACAAGAGACCCAGTTCAGTTCTAAAGACATGCATAAACTGAAAGAGATGGGAAAAAAAAAACATTTCATGAAAATGGAAATTAAAAAAAAAAAAAAAGAAAAGATGTGGTAGCAATACTCATACCAGACTAAAGAAACTTTAAAACAAAGGTTATAACAAGAGATAAAGAAGGACCCAGTAATCCCATGTCTGGGTATTTATCTGAAGAAACCTAAAACACTATTTGAAAGGGTCATATGCATCCATATGTTTATTGCATAATTATTTGCAATAGCCAAAGTATGGAAGCAACCTAAGTGTCCATCAATAGATGAATGGACAAAGAAGAAGTAGTACATATATACAACAGAATATTATTCAGCCACAAAAAAAAAAAAAGAATGAAATCTTGCTATTCGCCACAACATGGATGGACCCAGAGGATATTGTACTGAGTGGAATATGACAGAAAAAGACAAATCCATATAATTTCACTTATACGTGGAATCTAAAGAACAAAAGAAATCAACAACAACAACAAAACAGAAACAAACTCATAGGTACAGAGAACATTTTTATGGTTGCCAGGTGGGAGGGAAGTTGGGGGGTGATGAAAAGGGTAAGGGATTAAGAAGTAGAATTGGTAATTATAAAATGGGCATGTAAATGTATAGTATAGGGAATGTAGTCAATAATATTGTAATAACTATGTATGGTGTCAGATGGGTGTTAGATTTTTTGGGATGATCATTTCATAAGTTGTGTAAACGTCTAATTCCTACGTTGTTCACCTGAAACTAATATAACACTGTATGTCAACTGTTACTAAAAAGTAAATTATTTTAGAAAAAGAAATGTTAAAATGACTAAGTAGAAAAGGACAAAATATGAATAAGAAAATATAGGAAAGAAAAAAATTCTCACTGACAAATGCAAACACGTAGTGAAAGCATGGATCAACCAACTATACAGCTACTGCAAACATTAAAAAGCAAAAGTAGGACTATCATGTGCAATTACAGCAATAAAGGAATACACATAAACACATACAATAGAAGTAAAGAATAATGAACCAAACATAAACGTAGAGGGAGTGAATAAAAAATGTAGTGATTTTAGAATGTATGCAAACTTAAGCAATCATCAACTTAAAATAGACTGCTATAAATATAGCTTCATATATGTGAAACACATGGTAACCACAAACCAAAAATCTACAAGAGTTACATAAAAAAAATGAAGAGAAAAGAATCCAAACACAACTCTGGAGAATCATCAACATACAAAAGAAGAGAACAAGAGAATAAAAAAGGAACAGAGAACTACAAAAACAATCAGAAAACATTAATAATATGGCAACAACTACATATCTATCAATAATTATTTTAAATGTAAATGGATTAAATGTTCCAATTAAGAGAGAATTGGTGGCTGAATAGATTAAGAAAAAAACTAGACCCATACATATGCTGCCTACAAGAGATGTACTTCAGATCAAAAGACACACACAAACTGAAAGTAAGGGTATGGTAAAAGATATTTCATGGAACTGGAAATGAGAAAAAAAAAAACTGGGGTAGTAGTACTGATACCAAACAAAATAAAATTTAAAGCAAGTGCTTTAACAAGAGACAAAGAAGGAAATTTTATAATGCTAAAGAGATCAGTCCAACGAGATTATGTAACAGCTACACATCCAATTAAATAGCACCCTAAATGTATGAAGCAAATATAGACAGACATAAAGGGGGAGATAGAGAGTATTACAACAGTAATAAGGGACACTAACACCCCATTGACATCAATGGATAGGTTGTCCAGAAAGAAAATCAACAAGGAAACAGAGGCCTAAATGACACATTAGACAAGATAGAGTTAATTTTTTTTAACATTTTACTAAAAGCAGAAGACTAAACATTTTTTAAGTGCACCTGAAATATTTTTCAGTATAGACTATATATTAGAACACAAAACAAGTATTAGTAAATTTAAGAAAATTGAAACCATATCAAGCGTCTTCTCTGATCAGAATGGTATGAAACTATAAATCCATTACAAGAAAAATACTAAAAAACACACAAAATACATGAAGACTAAAAACATGTGGTACTAAACAATGACTGGATTAAAGTCAAGGATAAAGGAAGAAAGCCAAACATACCTTAAAACAAAAGTAAATGAAAACACAGTGACCCAAAATCTATGGAAACAGTCAAAGCAGCCATAAGAGGGAAATTCATAGTAATACAGGCCTAGCTCTAGGAACAAGAAAAATCTCAAATAAACTATTTAGCCTTACACCTAAAGGAACTCGAAAAAGAAGAACAAAGTCCAAAGTTAGTAGATGGAGGGAAACAATAAACATCAGAGCAGAAATAAATAACATAACACACCAGAAAAAGGCAATACAAAAGATCAATGAAACCAAGAGCTGTTTCTTTTAAATGATAAATGTAATTAATAAACCTTTAGCTAAATTCAAGATAAAAAGAGAGACCAAATAGAAACAGATATGTAAAAGGAGAATTGACAACCAATATCACAGATATACAAAGGATTATGAGAACATACTATGAACAACAAATTATATGGCAACAAATTGGACAATCTGAAAGAAATAGATAAATTACTAGAAACATATAACATTCAAAGACTAAATCTGGAAGAAACACAAATCGGTAATTAAAAAACTCTCAATAAAAAAATCATTGCATAATAGGTGAATTTTACCAAATATTAAAAGAAGAATTAATAACTAACCTTCTGAAACTATTCAAAGAAAATTGAAGAGGAAGGAAAGTTTCCAAACTCATTTTATGACCAGCATTAACCTGATACCGAAACCAGACCAAGACACTGCAAAAACTGAAAATTACAGGCCAATATCCATGACAATCATAAATGCAAAAATCCTCAACAAATATTTTCAAACCAAATTCAGCAATACATTAAAAATGTTAATACACCATGATCAAGTGAGATTTGTTTCTGAGATGCAAGGTTGAAATAATATCCACAAATCAATTAACGTGATACATTACTTAAACAAAATGAAGAGTAAAAATAATATGATTATAACAATGCAGAAAAACATTTAACAAAATCCAACCTCCATTTATTATACAAGCAATCAGCAAAGTGAGAATAGAGGGAATATACCTCAACATAATAAAGGCAATATATGACAAACCCACAGCTAACATCATATTCAAAGGTAAAAAGCTAAAAGCGTTTTCCTGAGGAACAAGACAAGGATGTCCACTTTCACCACTTTTATTCAGCATAGTATTGAAAGTCCTAGCCACAGCATTCAGACAAAGAATAAAAATAAAAAAGAATACAAATTGTAAAGGAAGAAGTAAAACTCTCATTATTTGCCGATGACATGATACTATATAGAGAGAACCCTAAAGATTACACAAAAAAACTGATACCATCAGGAGAGGAAACATAAGAATAATGGGTATTACTGAAGGCGAGGAAAAGGAACAGGAACTAGAAAGCATTCTCAGACAAATAGTGAATGAGCATTTCACAAATCTAAGGAATGAGCTGGAGCTTAGAATTCAAAAAGTCAACAGAACACTTAATTATCTTAACCCAAAAAGGCCTTCACCAAGACATATTATATTAAAGTTATCAAAAATCAACGACAAAGACAGAATTCTCAGGGAAGCCAGAGAAAAGAAAATGGTAATTTATAAGGGAAAACCCATTAGGTTATCCTCAGACTTCTGGCTTGCAAACCTTACAAGCCAGAAAGGAATGGGATCAAATATGTAAACTATTAAGTGAAAGGAACTGTCAGCCTAGAATAGTATATCCAGCTAAGCTCTCCTTTAGCTAAGAAGGAGAAATTAAGAACTTTCCAGACGTACAAAAATTGAGGGAATTCTCCACTACGAGACCTGCACTACAGGAAATACTGAAAGTGGTTAGTTCACCTAAAACAAAATTGAAAACGAAAAAACATAATTAGGAGTAAAGTGACTATTAGGCAAATAGAAGCAGAAGAGTGCTACCCTTACTTAGAACAGGGCATTATAAGCTTAAATAATAAGAAGAGAATTGTTATAACAAGATAGTATTGAACGTTCAGCATATGTAGGGACAAATTGAGATAACAATGACTGAAAAGGGGAGGACTCAAAGATCCAAATTTGCAATGGGGAATGGAGACAAAGCATGTGCAGAAAAAAATGGACGACTGTGTATACATAACTATCCTTTTCATATTGGTAATGGTACCAAAGTTCAGAACTGAAGTATATAACAAAAAACAACAAGAACCAGAGGCAAAACTCACAAAAGCCAATCAAAATAAAGAAAACAGAAACACAAGGACAAGGAAGCAATGGAAACATTGAGCTACCAAAAATCAAAAGATACAATGGCTATAAAAAGACATCATATTTCAATAACCACCCTAAATGTAAATGGACTTAACTAACCAAGAAAAAGTCAGAGTTGCAGAATGGATCAAAAAACAAAGCCCAACCATATGCTACCTCCAGGAGACACACCAGAGTTCCAAAGACAAATATAGACTCAAAGTGAAAGAGTAGAAAATGATATTTCAAGCAAATGACATTCTGAGAAAAGCAGGAGTAGCAGTACTAATATCAGACGAAATGGACTTCAAACTAAAAAAAGGTAAAGATACTGAGGGACCCTTCATAATGGTAAGAGAATCATGCACCAAGAAGATATAACACTTATTAATATCTATGTTCCCAATCATGGAGACGTGAAATATGTAAAGCAATTACTAACAGAACTAAACAGAGAAACAGATCAAAACACTATCATAGTAGGGGATCTGAATATCTCACTGTCAGATATGGTCAGATCATCCAAACAGAAAATCAATAAGGAAATGACATCCTTAAATGACACATTAGACCACCTGGACATAATTGACATTTACAGAGCCTTCCATTCCAAAACAGTTGCTTATACATTCTTTTCTAATGCACATGAATAGTCTCAAAAAGCGACCACATACTGGGACACAGAAATAGCCTCAACAAATATAAAAGAGTTAAAA
>NW_006434840.1:259092-260657 GCF_000325575.1 Pteropus alecto
GGAAGCAACTGAATGGTCCTAGGATAGATGGTTGGCTAAAGAAGCGGTGGTACATATATACAATGGAATATTCCCCAGCCATAAGAATAGATGAAATACTGCTATTTGTGACAACATGGATGAACTTTGAGATAATCATGCTTAGCGAAATAAGCCCGACAGAAAAAGTTGAAAATCACATAATATCACTTATATGTGAGATATAAACCTAAAGGCAACAGATGAGCAGGACAAACAAACAGAGACTCATGGACATGTACTATAGACTAGTAGTTACCAGAGGATTATAGAGGAGTGGGGTTGGTTACTAGTGGGGTTGGGGAGGAGGAGGGAGCTAGGCGGGGTAAAGGGGGCCAGACATAGGGTTATAAGGGAATGTTGAAGTGGATAAAGGGGATCAAATATATGGTAGCTGAAGGAAACTGGACTTTGGGTTGTAGACACACAATAGAAGATACAGATGTCAAATGATAATGTACACCTGAAAATTATATAATTGTGTTAACCAATGTTACCCCAATAAACTTAATTAAAAAAAAAAAAAGAGATGAAATACTGCTATTTGCGACAACATGGGTGGAACTTGAGATAATCATGCTAAGCAAAATAAGCCAGACAGAAGTAGTTGAAAATCACATGATATCACTTACATGTGGGATATAAACCTAAAAGCAACAAATGAACAGGACAAATAAAGAGAGACTCATGGGCATGGACGATGAACTAGTGTTTACCAGAGGGTAGTTGGGTAGGGGAGGAGAGGGAATGTTGATGGGGTAAAGGGGGTCAAATATATGGTAGCTGAAGGAAACTAGACTTTAGGTAGTAAAAACACAATAGAATATACTGATGTCAAATTATAATGTACACCTGATAGTTATATAATTATATTAACCAATGATACCGCAATAAACTTAAAAAAAAATTTCAGTACCATTAAAAACCTTATGATCTTAAAAAAATAAAAATAAAAAATAAACAAAATCAATGAACAAAATAGAAACAAACTCTCAGATATAGAGAACATTTTGATTACCAGAAGGGAGGGGTTTGAGGAATGGGTGAAAATGGAGAAAGGTTTAAGATGTGCAAATTGCCAGTTATAAAAACAGTCACAGAGATATAAAGTACAGCATAGGAAATAAAGTCAATAACATTTAATAGCTACATATATTGTCCGATGGTTACTAGACTTATTGGAGTGATCGCTTCATAAAGTATATAAATGTCTCCTTACTATGTTGTACACCTGAAACTAATTTAATATTGTATGTCAACTCTAATTAAAAATAAATTAATAAAAAAGATGTTTTATTAAAATAATAAATCTCAAACAACTGGTCTTTAACATTTCTTTGAAAGTCTTGTGATGATGGCAGAAGAGGAGAAATTATTAAAGCCCTATTGCTTGATAAGATTTTTATGACGTATTCATAGACCACAGGATAGGTTTAGTCTACAGAAAGACAACCTATGATCACTTGCTGAAGCAGGGGCCTCCAATATCTTATCTCATCAAGGCAATAAGAATAGCCTATATGTTCTTCTATTTCTTTTATTATTAT
>NW_006434840.1:260728-267446 GCF_000325575.1 Pteropus alecto
TATTATTATTATTATTATTATTATTATTATTTATGCCTATAGCACCTGGTCTTCCTAGGTGGTCTCCCATCCAAATACTAACCAGGTCTGACCCTGCTTAGCTTCCGAGATCAGACATCGGGCTTGTTTAAGGTGACATGGCTGTAGACTGTTCTTCAATTTCTATATTTTTCATCGTTCAGTTTCCATTTTGGATTTTCCTGAATAATATTTTTTTTCAATGAAATGAATAACTGTATATCAAATTTTAGCTAAGCACAAGGCCTTTAACTAATAGCATTATTCTAGGCAACACTTAAGGTCTCAGAGATGGCAACTGTTTAACAAAGGACAGTAAGGTTGCTAAAGTAGTCTCCATTTTATATTTAGACTTTATATTTAGAATTCAGATCTTCAGCTTCCTTATGTTTCTGGGCCTAAAGCATAGAGTCCAAAAAGTCCCTAAATAGTTAAATAGATTCTTTCTTAATGTATTTTGACAGACTTAGTGTTTATTTCTACATCTGTACTCACAATCTATATTTTTATAGAGACTGATATTACATTTCACCTCTTATGATTTCTGTTGTAACTTTATTTCTCAATTTTATTGACAGCCATGATAGAGAGACTGTAGAAAGGAATACTTCTTCCTATTTTCCTTAGAGATTCCTAGGATTCTACCCCTTTAATCTGGGTAGAATACTAGCCAGATAAAGAGATAAATGGGAAATGAAGGGAAAAAAGGAGCTTAAGTTGATTTAGGGGATTCAGAGGACAAGCAATTTTTAAATTCAGCAGAACCATCTTTGACAACTTCCCCTTTCTCTCCTCCCCCATTCCTTTCACCAACAGAATTCTACTGTCCCCTTACCTGGATGGTGTGGATTCACCCGTAAGGGATGGATTACTTTAGAAGTATGTGAAACTGGGACAAATCACAGGAGTCATGTCTTAGAGGAGCAAATTGAAGCAATATTTGGACCACAAACGAGGCCTGAGTGGGGTGGTGAATGGTAAATTAAAAACAAACAAACAAACAAACAAACAAACAAACAAGAATGTCATAGCATAGCAGAGTGAGACAATAGATATCATCCTGGCTCAATTCTGTAGATGAAGCGTGGATGCTTCTTGGTGTGTTTACGCACCTCCAGTATACTCTGAGGGCTTTTTAAATGCAGTGAGAATAAGAGGACACTCCCTCTCCTTGACCCTCATCATCCTCTGAGTTCAGGACCTTATTATCTCTCAGCTAAATTTTTAAAAATCGTAACTAACCTTTAAATATTAACAATAATTTCTTAATATCATCCAATACCCAATCAATATTCAAATTTCTGCAATTGCCTCATAAATGTCTCACCAAATTTTTCCTCTTGCTTCCTTTTTGGTCTCTGAATCCAGTCATATTCCTCTTTAAATTTATCCTTCATTGAGGAACTAGTTAAATCACACAGAAATATCTCTTCCCATGTCACTCCCCTCCTCCAAACAATTATATTTTATCACCTAGCCTTTCCTTGAACTCTACCTTTCCTCATATTCCAAGTATGCAAAAATAAAGGGTAGTGTATTTTGTGTAAGAGATACATTCCTAGACATTTCTCATAAATCAAAACTTCTATAACTCAAATATAATCCTGATAGAGAATGGAGCCTTGTTTACTGGCTAAAGTAACACCAGCATCTCCAAGGCCATCTTCAAGGTCCAGAGTGTTACTTGACAATGTAATACATAGTTCATAATACCCTTGATCTAAGAATTCATGGAATTCTTAGAGAGTTTCTAATTAGATTGAGGTTATATGTTATTTTATATATTACCTGTGAAGTTTTCATTTAATTCATATTTCTTTTAATTTAAAAGTTGCACAGTTCAATTTTGCGTGTAATGCAACTGAGTGTACTGCATCATTATCTCCTAACATATTGTCTGTGTTATGTCTCTGTAGACAGGACTATCTTTCTTACCCCTTCTCTGCCTATACAACTGCTATTAATTCTCTAGTACCTTCTAAAATTCAGTTCCTCTTTGAAGCTTTCTCTGATCCTGTCTAGACAGAATAAATCATCTCATTTTTTTTTCTAAAACACCTCTCTCATATGTCTGCTGCATCACTTATGATATGACATATAAGCTACTCACACCGTTTCTATCGTTTTAGTTAGTATTTTAGTATGCACTTTGTGGCTATACCTTATTCATGTGTGCCCTCACTGGGCTTAGCACTTATAATGGATACATAGAAAGTGCTGACTTTAATTAATCTTGCAGAATTATTGTAAAGATTAAATAAAACAATTTGTATCAATTGACTGATACAGTGCCTAATACTGGTGCTCAGTAAATTTTTCCTTCTTTTATCATCCTTAGTGTACTCCTGCTTCATTTCTTTCAACTCTTTATATATTTTGTCCATGAGAAGAGATTGGAGATTTCTTCCTTTTATTGCTCACATGTCTCTTCTTCAGCACACGAATACTGACCATTTTGCATCTTTTTTTTTTTTTTTTTTTTTTTAGGTCACTATCCCTGTTCAAATCAGAGATCCGCCAAAGACAGCAGACAAAGGTAATATGACATCTCCACCACTCCTTGATGCCAACCCCATGGAGAACCCATCACTGTTTAATGACATCAAGATTGAGCCACCAGAAGAACTGCTGGCTAATGACTTCAATCTGCCCCAGGTGGAACCAGTTGACCTCTCCTTTCACAAGCCCAAGGCTCCTCTCCAGCCTGCCAGCATGCTTCAAGCTCCAATACGTCCTCCCAAGCCACAGCCCACTCCCCAGACTCCTATAGTGTCCATGTCAACATCTGATGCAGGCACTTTAGCAAACATCCCTACCGTTCTGACTCCAGGCTCTATCCTGGCCTCCTCTCAGGGCACTGGTGGCCAACAGATCTTACATTTGATTCACACTATCCCCTCAGTCAGCCTGCCAAATAAGATGGGTGGCCTGAAGACCATCCCTGTAGTGGTACAGTCATTGCCCATGGTGTATACCACTTTGCCTGCAGATGGGAACCCTGCAGCTATTACAGTCCCACTCATTGGAGGAGATGGCAAAAATGCTGGATCAGGTGAGCATCAATGTACTCCTTTCCTGGGCCTTACCTTCATTATATGTTCTCTTTTCGAGTTGTCCTATATCCTATCTCTTCA
This sequence comes from Pteropus alecto, assembly GCF_000325575.1. Taxonomy (NCBI): domain Eukaryota; kingdom Metazoa; phylum Chordata; class Mammalia; order Chiroptera; family Pteropodidae; genus Pteropus; species Pteropus alecto. Next base: position 263,881 of record NW_006434840.1, read on the forward strand.
CTGCCTCCAATTATCCTTGCACACAACTTCAAGAGTAATCTTTTCATGAACACTTTTTTTATCATGTTTCTTAAATACTTAATAACATACGGTAATACAATATTTGTGTTGTACACCTCAAACTAATATAATATTGTGTGTTAACTATAAAAAGAGCTTTACATTCTATAATAGAAAAAAAGAATGTACAATGGCTCTTTTGTTTAGCCCATGCTTCTGAAACTGGGGTATGCATATCCTTGAGTGAAATACAGTCTATCTTCCTGGAATCTATAGTAAATAATTTGATAGCAAATAATTTAAAATATTTTATATTTTAAAATGATTTTATTAAAGAGAAAAATGTAAAATTTGAATAACCTTTTAAGATAAAACACAAACTTCAAAACTAGTTTTAAGCTTACTAAGGCACCCACCTTAGGATTTTCCAGGAGAAATGTATTTATTATTCTGTGCCATTAGAAATCCTTTGGTAGACAAGTTGAGAATGTTTCTAGCCCTACATACTTAGCCAGCGTGTTCCAACATCATACCTTTTCTCTTCCTTGCAGGAAAAATGGTCTTCTTTGAAATATTGCCATCTTCTCTGTGTTCTTCCTCATTTAGCATCTATCACCCTCCATTTTACTTTTTACTTACCTATATTGCAGGAATTCTTCCCAACTGAATTGTAAATTCTTCAAGGACAAAACTGTATCTTATTTCTCATTGTGCATCTCCAGAGAACCTAACACAGTGGTAGATAGTAGTTGTCTTACAACAAATAATTTGAACAAACTTGAAAATTTGTCCAGGAGAGAGTTCATTTGCTATAATCTTTCCTTTTGTTTTATTTTAAAAATAAGTCCAGAATTCAGAAAAGTATAAATTAAGTCTCCCTTCCACCATGATCCTCCACCACTAAGTTTCTTTCCTGGAAGTATATCGACTTTAGTTTGTAATTGGGAATGATCAAAAAAATTATATGGCTTCTTGAAGTGGCTCAAGATATTTTGCTTCACCATACCTGTAAAATCCTAGTTAATTTTGAATGTTGTACCTTAGGAAGGATATTGGGAAATTGGAGTATAATTAGAGAAGAGAGATTAGGATGATGAGAGGATTCAAATTCATGAAATGAGGAGCTGATAGATATTTAGAATGAATTAAAAAGACCACAGGGGAGATATGTGGGCGGAAATGACTAGGAATCAGATTTCAGATATATAAACTTTTCTACCTTTGAAATCCAATACATTGTGATCATTCCATCACTAAATGTAAGAGACTGAAAAACAATACACTAAGCATCAAATTGCTAAGACTTTTCAGTATCTTTTTGAATAAAATGCCATCATTGAATAGTGGATAATTTTGGTGATGATAAGTGTTCATAACAATCTTGTTTTTGAGATACCTTAAGGAAGTTAATTAAAATATGGTTATCCATTCTCAAATAAGGAGAGGCAAACAAAAAAGAAAATGAGAAAATAAAATTCCCTGTGTGAGAGGTTGCTGATATCAAGATAGTAGTGGCACCAAGGAATGGTTTGACGGGGCTTTGAATCCTCCTGGAATATCCATCAGTCCTCCAGAGCCACTCTAAATAAACAGAATACATTTTAACAGTGTTTAATGTAGTTTTAAGCTAAGCTAAAACCATTATCCCAGTGGTATCCAAAATGGTATGCTTATACCTTGTTGTGGGGAGGTGCACAAAACAATTGGATCACAAGTATCAAAATTTATATATGCATTTTCTCACCCCTTACATGTTTTATTTTTGTTCATTTTTGAAAATATGTACAACAATTTAATATACTAATGCATTTATATCACTACACATGGATACACACACATACTGAGATGCATGCTTAAAACTTTTTAGTGAATGATCCACAATCAATGTATTGAAGGCACTAGCCAAGTTCTCCTTCATTCAACCTTATTGCCACCCTTAAGTTTCTTCTATATAGAAGTTTTGAATCTTTCATTAGATCTAGGAGAGTATTGACCACTTGGTTGAGCTTTTAGGCATTGGAAACATCAGTAATTAATAATAAATATTTGAGAGCTTCTCCCAACATAAGTGGAAGAGAAAGATGTAACATATATGAAGCACCTACTAGGTAGTAGATATGTGTTTCAGCTCATTGACTTGTTTCCTTTTAGGAGCACAAAAGCCAAAGGATGTGTTCTTACTTCTGAGTTGAGCCTAGGCATTGATATTAGGTTAGCCAGAGAACTATTCAGAGAGTTCGATTCAACAAACAGACATTGAACCTGACTTTTCAGCAAACCCTGTCCTGGGAGCTAGAGATAAAGAATTGACTCATAACCAGACTCTATCCTAGAGAAAGCTATCCTATCTCACTCACTATTCTAAAGAAGTTTATTCTAGTAGTATCAGAACGCTCCTCAGTATTCTCTCAAGGAATTTCTGTTCCCCACTATGCTAAAAATTTTAAATGTTCTTCTCTTGCTTATATACAAATACACTTCTTCCATATTTGATTTTTTCTTTATTTCCCTATCTTGCTCCTACTTCCTATTTTGGCCCAAACTGGGAATCTTGAAAATGATGACAGAGGCACATATATTTATAGCCCACACTGCTCCTTTTCTTTGCTTTTAGTGAAAGTTGACCCCACCTCCATGTCTCCACTGGAAATCCCAAGTGACAGTGAGGAGAGCGCAAATGAGAGTAGATCCTTGGCCTTACAGGGTATTCAGGGACTACAGCAAGAGTGAGTACTTTTGTCTTTACTTCATGTCTGTCTCTGTGTCTATATGTGTGTGTCTTTGATAGAAGTGGAACATATTCTCAGACACAATAGTAAGATTTGAGGACAACAAAATATAGGACAATTGCCTTCTCAGCGAAGGCATGAATTTGTGTGCATACATGTGTATAGGCATGCATGTTACCACGGAGTTATGTTCTAATTGCAGATCATCCATTTTACCTTTAAAAAATCAGCAAATTTCCTATAAAGTACAGTTGCATACTGTTTCTCTAAATTTAAAACAGTCTTGTCTCTCAGTGTTGGAACTAATGAAGTAAGTTAGCTTGCGTTTTAGAAACCGTTTTATATGGAAAATACATTTCTTTAAACACAAAAATGAGACTTATTAGAGTGAAAAATGCTCACACTCTGTGGGAACAGAAACCACCCAAGGAAACATTGCTACTTCCTGGAAACTGCACTTGCTGAACATAATGGCCTAGTTGAGAGAATTGCTGGGATTATTTCAATTGTTTATTCTTTGGGGAACCTAGTGTTAAATTTGCATAAATTAAATACACATATGAGGTGGTCCCACTGTATGTAAGTCGATTTATTTAGCCCCCACTTTAAAATCATTCTTTGGCCCTATTTCTCTCTCTCTCTCTCTCTCTCTCTCTTTTTTCTTCCCCTCTCTCTCTCTCTTTTTTTTTTTTTTTTTTTTTTTTTCGCTCAGACCAGCAGTAATGACCCAAATGCAGGGAGAAGAGTCCCTTGACTTGAAGAGAAGACGGATTCACCAATGTGATTTTGCAGGATGCAGCAAAGTATACACCAAAAGCTCTCACCTGAAAGCCCACC
>NW_006434840.1:267490-273747 GCF_000325575.1 Pteropus alecto
CAACACACACACACACACACACACACACACACACACACACACACACACACACACACACACAGAGTCTCTGAGAGATAAGAAGAAAACTCCAACTAAATATTACCAAATCTCCCAAATTTTAAAGAAAAGCAGCAAATAAAGACTTCTATATGAAATATCCTAGATTTTTTAATGTCGGCATCTAACTAAAAATTTTGTATAACACCATAGATTCAAAGAAACCTGCCTATGTGCCAAATATAACTTGTCAGTCATCAGTTTATACCCTCTACCTGGGAGATTCCGCCTCCCAAATCATCTCCAGCTTAGAATTTAGACTTGGACTTCCTGGACAAGGAAGAAACTTTCCTTTTTTTTGGAAACATATGCTGTGTTAAGTTGGCTATGTTAGGATTTGTATCAAAGGATCTGAAGTCCTAGTTGCTGTGCCCAAAGGCTATGATCAGATGACTGATCTCCAGGCTGCATTGCTGCATTGTCCCGACATTCCCATGACATTCTTCTTATTTATTGATGTTTTATCTGATTCTTCTCCATATTGGGTTGTTGGATAGTCTTATTCCACTCACTGTGTGTGTGTGTGTGTGTGTGTGTGTGTGTGTGTGTGTGTGCTGAAGTTGTGAGATGGGAATAAGTTTGCCTTGCTCTAATAACTGACAGAAGTTTAGCATAGCTAGGACATATTGAGTGCAGTGATTGATGGTAGAAAGATTGAGGTGCAGGAGTGGAAGGGAGAGCGGTGGCTCCATAGTGTAGTGGCTAGCACATCTGCTCTACACGCAGAATGTCTTGGGTTCACGCCTCGGGTGCGCTGCGAGCACGTGGGTGGAGATGCCCCACCTTCAGAGATCCACTTCTTAAAGGGAAATGGCAACATCCTTAGGTTAGGAGTGGAAGTAGGGGAGGAGAATTAAAGAGGCGGGGAAAAAAGAGTGGAAGGGAGAAAACCACTTAAGAGACTACTATTTAAACATGAATTTTCAACATGCAAAAGTAAAATAGTTTACTCTCATGTACCTTCTCCCTAATTTCAACAATTATATCATATCGGTATATGACCAATTTTGTTTCTTCTATACCCCTACCAAGTCGCCCACTCCACACTGTATTATTTTGAAGCAAATTACAGTCATCATATTATCTTAGTCATAAATACTTCAGAATATATCTTTAAAAGGCAAAGATTTAAAAAATAAGCATAATATTACTAACATAAATTCCTTAATATCAAATTTCCCTAATTGTCTAATAAATGTTTTTTAAAAGTTTATTTGAATCAGTATCTAAACAAGGCTTTTACATTGAATAACATAAGCAATATGAGAAGGAACCAACTATGCAAAAAGCTTGAAGGAAGAATATTGTTTTTAGCTAGGCAGAGTAAAGAAGTTGTGAGCTTAGAATAAGCTTGCCAAGTTTGTTGTAATAACTGACAGAAGTCCAGCATTAAAAGGGCATATAAGTACAGTGATTGGTAGTGGAAGACTTGAGGTGCAAGAGTAGAAGGGGAGAGACCACTTAAGATGCTACTTTAGTGATCCAGGCTAAAAATAATGAGAACCTCGCTAGGATGTTGGGAGTGGCTGTGGAGAGAAGGAAGTGTATTGGGACACTGATGACTCAGATTTCCGTTTTGGGTGACTGGATGGATAGACATACTATTTACAGAGGTAGAGTTTGCTGATGATCACACACTTAGCAAGTGGTAAAAACAAAACAAAACAAAAAACAAACCTGGAATCACACCTTGGTATGCAACTTAGACAATACTTTTCTCTGTAGCTGGTACTCCACAGGTTCCTTGGAACTGAGGCAGCTGCAGAAATGCCTGATTCATTGTCCTCCAAAGATTAGGGTTTATTTCAAAGGCTCCCAGAGGGTGATATCCCTGTCTCTGGTAGATATTCTCTTAGCAGAGAGCCAGAGGCTCTTGCCCATCTGGATACTGCCTCTAGCATGCAGCGAAGCCATTCACCTCCTCTGAGCTGACAATCATGCAAAGCAGAAAATACAGATACAGCAACTACCATTAAACATACTATCAAGTCCCAATTTTTAATAATGGCATCACTCATTCACCCAGACTCAAAATTTATCATTAATTCTTTTTTTTTTTAACTCAATGTCTTTTTTATTAAAGGTCTGTTTAACTGGAGCACATGTGGTTTAAGACTTGATCTTTCCTTCATCTAGGTTATCCAAGTGTTTCTAAATAAACAGTGCGAAATGAAAGAAACTACTAAAGGGAAAATTATCTAGAGATAGCCCAAAGAAAATATTATTATTTTACCTTGTATAGGTTACAAGTGCATGCGTGAGGTTAAATTATTACAATTTCCAAATTAGCAAGAACAATTTAGCAATAAGCTTAATGTGTTTCTTGGAAAGAGTAGAAACAAAAACCAAAAAATGAAATCCTTTTTTTATAGGTCTTATTTTTAGGAACTAGATTAAAATATGAGGACAATAAAAAATAAAACATCCAAATTGTATCTTCAGTTAACATTGCTAAGCAAAGTTTTAATTTTTTAAGTAAATTTATTTGGGTGACATTGGTTAATAAACTTACATAGGTTTCGAGTATGCAGTTCAATAATATGTTTATTGCATTGTGTTTACCACCTAAAGTTAAATTTTCTTCTTCGATTATTTGTTTCCAAAGTTCTATTATTTCTTTCTTCAAATAGCTCTTTTGAGTATGTAGACATCGTTGCCATGAGCATATATTGGAAAACTACACTGCCTGGATTTGACATCCCAGTCTACCACTCATTAGCTGAAAGTTACTTCACATTTTTTGCCTCATTTCCCTTACATGGGAATATTAATAGTGAAAAATCAGTACAATATGTGGCATATAGTAAACACTCAGTAAATGTTAGCTATTATTAATTTTCTTTCAAGATTCACTGCTATCTCATAAGCTTATTGTCTTAATTTATTCTTTTCCCTCAAACTTTATTGAGTTATATTTCACCATTAAAAATAGTATATATAGGCCCTCTCGCTGCTCTCTGCTGAGCCAGCCTGTCAGAGTCTGTTCTCCAAGCAGGAGGAGCGAAGGGACTTCAGAGAGTCAGCGGCTGTATTATTTTCTTGCCCCTCCCTCTCTCTTGCCCCACATTTGTCTTCACCCTCTCCGCTCTTGCTCACACAGCCATAGCGGAGCCGTTGGTGGCCACGCCATCCCTGTCAATCTCCTCGTCATCCTCCAGGGTTGAGCCATCTGCCCTCGACAGCCGCTGCGGTGGTGGGAGCCCGGGAGCCTACCTCGCCCTGGGGCTGAAGAGCTGCGGCTCCTTCCTTGTGGTGCATGATCTGATTTTCTGGCGAGTTGTGACGAAGACTCGATTTGTCTTTGGCACCACACTGATCGTGGTGCTTTCACTGGCAGCTTTCAGTGTCATCAGTGTGGTTTCTTACCTCATCCTGGCTTTTCTCTCTGTCACCACCAGCTTCAGGGTCTACAAGTCTGTCATCCAAGCTGTGCAGATGTCAGAAGAAGGCCGTCCATTCAAAGCCTACCTGGATGTAGACATTACTCTGTCTTCAGAAGCTTTCCAATAATTACATGAATGCTGCCATGGTGCACATCCACAAGGCCCTGAAACTCATTCATCTCTTTCTGGTAGAAGATCTGGTTGACTCTTTGAAGCTGACTGTCTTTATGTGGCTGATGACCTATGTTGGTGCCGTTTTAAATGGAATCACCCTTCTGATTTTTGCTAAACTGCTCATTTTCAGTGTTCCGATTGTCTATGAGATGTACAAGACCCAGACTGATCACTATGTTCGCATCGCCCCTTGATCATACCAAGTCAATTGTTGAAAAGATCAAAGCAAAACTACCTGGAGTTGCAAAAAAAAAAAAAAAAGAAAAAGAAAAAAGAAAAGAAAAAGCAAAATAAGTACATGGAAACCAGAAATGCCACCATTACTAAAACACCAGCTAATAGTTATAATGTTGTTACTTGTACTATGAAGGAAAGTGGTCAATATCAGCTTAAGCCTGCATTCCAAGCTATTTTTATTTTTATTTTTTAATTTGGTGTTTCCCCCTCCTTTCCCTTTACTGGCAATATCAAGCACCAGAATTGTTGAACTAAAGAAAGAACTTATATTTCAGAACCCATAAGAATAAGGACAGAATCAGTTTGATAAAGTTGTCTATATTTAAGATGTATGATTTGGTGATTTGATATATATATATACATTGTGAAATATTCACAATCAAGCTAATTAACATATACATCACTTCCAATAGTTATCTTTTTTTTTTTTTTTTTTGTGGGGTGAAAAGGCCTAAAATCCATCTTGAGCAAATTTCAAGTATATGGTACAATATTGGCTATAGTCACATTGTTGTACATTAGATTCCCAGGACTTATTTATCTGGCAAAACTGAAACTTTGTGCCCATTTACCATCTTCCCATACCCCACCACCAGCCCCTGGTTACCATTCATATTGTTTCAGTGAGTTTAACATTTATATTCTACATACTACATGAGATCATATAGTATTTGTCTTTCTGAATCCAGCTCATTTCACTTAGCATAATGTCCTCTGGGTTCATTCATGTTGTTACAAATGGCAGAGTTTCCTTTCTTAAGGCTGAATAATATTATCTATCTATCTATCTATAATATTTGCTTATCCCTTGATCCACTGATAAGACACTTGGGTTGCTTCCACATTTTAGCTACTGTGAATAATGCTGCTATGAACATGGGTGCACAAATATTTCTTTGAGTCCCTGCTTTCAATTCTTTTGGATATAGACCCAGAGGTGGGATTGCTGAATATTATAATTCTATATTATATTATGTCTTTATCCATTCATCCATCAACAGGCACTTAAGTTGTTTGAATAATTTGGCTTGTTTTTTAAATGAAAATATATTAGATCTTTTAATTTTAATTTTTCAATTACAGTTGACATTATTATTTCACATTAGTTTCAGGTTTACAGCATATTAGGTAGACATTTATATAATTTAATAAGTGATCCCCCCAGTCTAGTACTCACCTGGCACTATACATAGCTATTGCTATATTATTGACTATATTCCCAATGCTGTATTTTACATCTCTATGACTATTTTGTAACTTCCAATTTGTATTTCTTAATCCCCTTCACTTTTTTTCACCCAGCCCCCCATGCACCCTTTCATCTGGCAATTATCAGTTTGTTCTCTTTATTTCTTTATCTGATTTGTTTCTTCATTTATTTTGTTCTTTAGATTCCACATATGTTAATATATTTGTCTTTCTCTGTCTGACTTATTTCACTTAGCGTAATATCTTCTTAATCCATCCATGTTGTCACAAATGATGAGATTTTATTCTTTTTTATGGCTGAGTAATATTCCATTATATATCTATCACCTCTTGTTTTTTCAATTGTCTATGGTTGGTTACTTTGATTGCTTCCATATCTTGGCTATTGTAAATAGCGCTACAGTGAACATAAGGGTGCATAAATCTTTTCAAATTAGTGTTTTGTATTTCTTCAGATAAATACCCAGAAGTGGAATTTCTGGGTCATAAGCTAGTTTTGTTTTTTAATTTTTTAAGTAACCTCCAGTTTTCTATAATGGCTGCACCAATTTGTAATCTCTCCAACAGTGCATAATGGTTCTCTTTTCTCCACATCCTCAACAACACTTGATTTTTAAAATTTATGATAGCCATTCTGACAGGTGTGAGATGATATCTCATTGTGGTTTTAATTTGCATTTCTCTGATGGTTAGTGATGTTGAGCATCTTTTCATATGTCTTCTTCGGATAAAATGTCTGTTAAGGTCCTCTGCCCACTTTTTAATTGGATTGTTTTTTGTTTGTTTTAGTGTTGAGTTGTCTGACTTCTTTATAAATTTTAGATATCAACCCTTTATCAGATCTATCATTGGTGAATATCTTCTCCCATTCAGTAGGTTGTCTTTTCATTTTGTTGATGGTTTCCTTTGCTGTGCAAAAACTTTTTAGTTTGATGTAGTCACATTTATTTATTTTTTCTTTGTTTCCCTTGCCCAAGGAGATACACTAGAAAAATAATATTACTAAGATCAGTGTCAGAGAGTTTACTGCCTATGTTTTCTTCTTGTAATTTTGTGGTTTGGGGTCTTAAATTTGTCTTTAATCTATTTTGACTTTATTCTGGTATACGGTGTAAGAAGGTGTTCCAGTTTCTTCCTCCCTCCCTCCCTTCCTTCCTTCCTTCCTTCCTTCCTTCCTTCCTTCCTTCCTTCCTTCCT
>NW_006434840.1:273808-282512 GCF_000325575.1 Pteropus alecto
CACCTGAGGAGAAATATCCAGAAACACTGCTAAGGGCGATGGCACAGAGTTTACTGCCTATGTTACCTTCTAGGAGTTTTGTGGTTTGGGGTCTTACATTTAAGTCTTTAATTCGTTTAGAGTTTATGCTTGTGTCGGGTGCAAGAAAGCAGTCGTTTCGTTGTTTTCCACGTCTGTCCAGTTTCCCCACGTGGCGCACCCTCGCCACCTGTCACAGGTTGATGCACCATCCAGGTGTGGGTTTACTTCTGAGCTCTCTGCTGTTTCATCGATCTGTGTGCCTTTTACGCCAGGACCATGGCCTTTCGATGGCTCCAGCCTCGTGGTACAGTTTGATATCAGCTAGCGTGATGCCTCCAACTGTTCCTTCTCAAGATTGCTTTGGCTTTCAAGGCCTTTTATGGTTCCATATAAATTTTAGGATTATTTCTTCTAGTTCTGTGAAAAATGCCATTGGTGTTTTGATAGGGATTGTATTGAATCTATAGATTGCTTTAGGTAGTATGGCCATTTTAACAGTGTTAATTCTTCCTATCCATGAGCATGGTATATGCCTTCATTTATTTAGATCTTCAATGTCTTATAATTTTTTGAGTACAGGTCTTTTACCCGTCCCCGCCCCCGCTTGGTTAAATTTATTCCTAAGTATTTTATGATACAATTGTAAATGGGATTGTGAACTTTTTTCTTTTTTTATTAAAAGTATTGGGGTGACATTGGTTAATAAAATAAAATAGGTTTCAAGTGTACAGTTACAGTCAATAATATGTCAAATGTATTATTGCATTGTGTGTTCACCACCCAAAGTTAAATTTCCTTCTGTCACCAAATATTTGACTCACTTTACCCCTATTTACTCCCTGCTTTCCTCTGGTAACCACTAATCCACTGTTAATGTTCATGAATCTCTGTTTGTAGTCTTATTTTCCTGATAGTTTGTTATTAGTGTATAAAAATGCAACTGATTTCTGAATATTAATTTTGTATCCATATTTTGGCTTTATGTATAATGCTGTAATGAACATGGGAGTGCAGATATCTCTTTAAGATACTGATTTTATTTCCTTTGGATATATACTCAGATGTGGGATTGCTACATCATCTGGTAGTTCTATGATTAATTTATTGAGGAAATTTCATACTGTTTTTTTATAGTGGCTATACCAATTTACACTCCCACCAAGGATTCCCTTTTTTCCACATCTTCTCCAACACATGCCATCTTTTGTCTTTCTAATAATAGCCATTCTAAAACATATGAGGTGATATCTCATATTAGTTTGCATTTGAATTTCTCTGATGATTAGTGAAGTTGAGCATATACCTGTTGACTTTTTTATATGCCTGTTGACCATTTGCATATATTCTTTTGAGAAATGTCTATTCAAGTCCTTTGTCCATTTTTTAATTTATTTGGGCTATTTGTGGTTTTTGCTATTAAGCTATATGAGTTCATTTGTTTTGGATATTAACTCCTTATCAGCTGTGTGGTTTGCAAACATATTTACCCATTACATATGTTGCCTTTTCACTCTGTTTTTTTTTTCTTCTGTGCAGAAGCTTTTTAGTTTGATGGAATCCCATTTGTCTCTTTTTGCTTTTGTTTCCTGTGCTTTTGTGTCATATCCAAATAAGTATTGCCCAGACCAATGTCAAGAAGATTTCACCCTATGTTTTCTTTTAGTAGTTCTATGGTTTTAGGTTTTCCTTTTATATATTTAATCAATTTTGAGTTTTTTTTTATATTGTGTGAATAAAGAGTCTAATTTCATTCCTTTGCATCTGGATATCCAGTTTTTCCAACATCATTTACTAAATATCCTTATTGGCATGTTGTTGAAGATGTCTGTAGATAAATGCATTTATATCTGAGCTCTCTATTATGTTTCATTGGTCTATACATTTTTTAAGTCAATATTACACTGTTTTAATTACTGTAGCTTTGTAATATATTTTGAAATTAGAAGGTCTCATTCCTCTAGCTTTGCTCTTGCTCATAATTGCTTTGGCTATAAATGGTCTTTGTGCTTCCATATTAATTTAGGATATTTTTCTATTTTTATAAAGAATACCATTGGGATTTTGATAAGAATTGTATTGACTCTGTAGATCACTTTGGGTATTACAGGTATTTTAATAATATTAATTCTTCCAATGCATGAACATAGGGTATCTTTCCATTTATCTGTCTTCTTTAATATTCCTCATCAGTGCTTTATAATTTTTTCCAGTCAATGAAATGGAAACTTTATTGAGGCCCCAGGGCCAAGGGGTAGCTGCCCTGTGGGCTGAGAGGGCAGTGGAGGGGCCTTATTCTTCTTGGGGCTTAGATTGTTGGTGTGGCCACACTTCTTGTGGCATTTGACAATGCAAGGATGCAGGTGTTCATAACACTTGGGGCTAATCATCTTGTCGCAGTTGAGTGAGCTGGTGGAGGGAGGGATCAGTGATGCTGCCTTGCAGTGGAAGCACCAAATGGGGGACTCTTTCTGAGTTTTATAGTCTGAGAGAGTGCAGCCCACAAAAATCAGACATTGCGAGTCAGGTGAGATGCTCTCTTTGTCTTGGATATTAGCTTTGACATTTTCAGTGGTGTCACTATGCTTGACCTTGAGTGTAATGGTCTTGCCCATCAGGGTCCTCGTGAAGATCTGCATCTCTGCATCTGCTGAGGAGACTACTCAGCTGTCTCGTTGAAGAAAAAGAGCTATAATTATTTGTGTACAAGTCTTTCATTAGTTAAGTTTATTTCTAAGTATTTTATTCGTGTGTGTGTTGTTATTGTAAATGGACTGTTTTCTTGATTTTCTTTTCAGATACTTTTCATGTATGTTTAAATATCTTATTGATTTTGGTATGTTGATTTTATAGATCACAAGTTTACTGAATTTTTAACTTAGTTCTAACAGTTTTTTGTTTAATCTTTAGGGTTTTCTATATAAATATGATCATGTCATCTGCAAATGGAGATAATTTTACTTCTTACTTTCCAATTTGGATGCCTTTTATTTCTTTACCTTTTCTAATGCTCTGACTAGGATTTCCAGTACTATGTTGAAAAGAAATGGTAAGAGTGGGCATCCTTGCCTTGTACTGGATCTTAGGGGAAAAGCTTTTCATTTTTCCTCATTAATTATGATATTAGCTGTGGGTTTGTCATACATGGCTTTTATTTTGTTGAGGTAAGTTTCTTATATACCTATTTCATTGACAGTTTTAATTATGAATGGATGTTAAACTTTGTCAAATGCTTTTCCTACATCTATTAAGATAATCAAGTATATTTTTTTCTTGACTTTTGTTAATGTATTATATCACATTGATTTATTTGAGTACATTGAACCATCCTTTCATCACCTGAAGGATAAATCCAGCTTGATCATGGTGTATGATCCTTTTGATATACTGTTGAATTCAACTTGCTAATATTGCATTAATTATTTTCGCATCTGTTTTCATCAGGGATATTGACCTATAGTTTTCTTATAGACTTTGGTTTTGGTTTCGAGGTCATGCTGTCCTCATAGAATGAGTTTAGGAACATTCCTTCCTCTCCTAATTTTTGAAAGAGTTTAAAAAGAGTTTAAAAAGAATTGATATAAATTCTTTTAATGTTTGGTAGAATTCACCCATGAAGACTTCTGGTCCTGGACTTTGTTGTGAGAGTTTTTATTACTGATTCAGTCTGCTTATTTGTTATTAGTCTGTTCAGGCTTCCTATTTCTTTTTTAATTCCAATTAGAAGGTTGTATGTTTCTAGGAATTTATCCATTTATTCTAAGTTATCTAGTTTGTGGGAATATAATCATTCATAATTGTCCCTTATGGTACTTTTTATATCTGAGGAATCCATTATAATGTCTCTTCTCTCATTTATGACTTTATTTATTTGAATCTTCTGTTACATTTATTCTTGATTCCTTTGTCAATTCAATAAATAATTAATTTGAGCACCTTCTTTATATGCCAGACAAGTAGAATACCCCAGTAGCTTCCTAGTCATTGTAATCCATCTTGCATACCATAGCTAGATCATTCCAATGTACAACTTTTACTAAGTCACTCTTGAGTTCAAAAACTTTCAGTGTTACTTGTTCCCCCCACTACTGCCTTTAGACAATGGCTTACCAAGAGAGGGAACGTTATGGGAGCTCTCTGTCATGGCAAGAAAGAGGATTTTATTATTAGCATCATTTACAATTTGAGCACAATGATAACAAAGAGCAAACTAAGTTGTAGTCTATTTTATTATTGTTTTTTAAGTTCTTTATATTCAGTGTATCTCCTTTTGCTTATATCTGAAGCAGACTGTCTACACTGCATCCCTCTTTGGCATGTCACTGCCTTTCATGCAAAAACCCAAATTCTTTAGTCTGGCCTTTATAACAGAAGTCATTTCACAGCACTTCTGTAAAGATATCCCATTCTTCAGGGTATGCATTTTTCACTTTAGTGCCTTAGCAGACCATGCCCCCCAACAGACTGGGTTGGTTTTTACCTTCTGTTCTACCTATCTAAAATCTACCCATGCTTCCAGTTCAGTGGATCAGCTCACAGATTATTATCTAGCCTTGAAACTTATATCATACTTATATGTATAGTTTATGTTATGAATTAGTTTCCCTGTGTGTGTTTTGTTCTTCAATTTAGATGATATGTTGAGGGAGTCATAAACTGTGTCTGATGGACTTCACTGGCACAATCAAGAGCTTGTTCAGTAATAATAAAAGGTAACTGCTTTTAAAATAGGAAAATTGGTCTCCTTGCTGAATTCCTGTACACTAATCTATGCATTCTAGCAATGAGCTTCAATTGCCACAGGGTGTCACTGCTTTGCAAGTCGAATTTTCTTCATTTGGATGTAGAGAATATAGGAATTTCCAGGAGAAATTTTTGAGACATTGCAATAAAATTTATAGCAATGTAATGGGAGGTGTGTAGATGGGATTGAATTATATAGACTAAAAAGTGAAAATCCATTTACATACTCTCAACACCATTTGTAGTCTAATTCTTCTTCCCACTTTTAGTAATTTGCAATGTAGTCTTCCAGACCCCTTCTTTTTTCTTTGTGCATGTTTTGTGTGTGTGTGTGTGTGTGTGTGTGTGACAGCCAGAAAGAACTCTTGACATTAAAACTATGAGAGCAAAAGCACATCTGTAAACAAAAAAATACAACATTTAGGGAATTGCCAAGAAATTTCCCAGAAAACAAAATCAGTCACACAGAAACACATTCTATTTTTTTTTAAATGATAAGCCATACAGAGTTAATTAAGGATACTAACATTGAATTAAAGAGAGAGAGAGAGAGAGAGAGAGAGAGAGAGAGATTAGAAAACATAAATGAGATCTCACTGTATGTGTGTGAGTGTAGCCATTCAGTAGCTTTTTCTTTATAGTTGATAACATTTCATTGGCCGACTTTTGGTCTTAACTCTATCTCATTCTTTTTAGCAGCTAATGCAGCAATTTATGAATATCAAAATGATAAGTAATTGACATCTTTAGTCCTCAAAATGAATGCCTAAATATGATCCAAAACTGAGTAAGAATGAATTCCATTCTGTTGCTCATTTTTTGAAAGCTGTACAGTTAATTAATAAACACTTGGGAGGATTGGTAGGTGGTGAGCAATAGTTGAAAAGCAGTATGTGCAAACCAGAATTCAGATTGCCACCAGAATTTAGAACAGCATAAAATCAAATGCCCTGGATAATTTAAAGGAAGGAGAGAAAGAACCAGAGGAAGAAAGACCATTAGAATATTCATGCATTTTTTATCTGCATTATTTCTTGTTTATGATAATAAAATAATACATGCTCATTGTAGAAGACGTGAAATATAGAAATGCATTAAGAAGAAAACAGGTAGTTACTAGACTTAGCGGGGTGGTCACATTGTAAGTTATATAAATGTCTAATCACTATGTTGTACACCTGAAACTAATATAACATTGTACGTTGACTATACTTAAATAAAAAATGAAAACAAACATTACTCTAACCCTGACCTAGATTTGACCATAGTTAATTTTTTTTTTCCTCATAGAGCTTCTTATCTTTTTATTTAAAAAATGTGATGGGACTGTAAACTAGTACAGCCACTATGGAAAATAGTATGAAGGCTCCTCAAAAAATTAAAAATAGAACTACCATATGACCCAGTGATTCCACTTCTGGTTGTTTCTCAAAAATAAATGAAAACAATAACTCAAAAAGATAGATGCACCCCTATGTTCATTGCACCATTATTTACAATATCCAAGATATAAAAACAATTTAGGCATCCATCAATAGGTGAATGGATAAAGAAGATGTGATACACACACACACACACACACACACACACACACACTGGACTGTTACTCAGCCATAAAAAAAAAATGAAGTCTTGACACTTGTGACAACATGGATGGACCTAGAGGGTATTATGCTAGCATAAGTAAGACAGAAGAAGAAAAAAAAAATTCACTTATATGTGGAAACAAATGAACAAATAAAACAAAACAGAAACAATATCATAATCACAGAGAACAAACTTATGGTTGCTATATAGGAGGATTGGGGGATACACCAGAAAGGTGAAGGGGGCTAAGAAGTACAAACTGTCAGTTATAAAATAAGTCACAGGGATGTAAGGTACAGTAGGGAATATAGTTAATAATATAGTAGCTATGTATGGTATCAGATGGTTGCTGGATTTATTATGGTGATTACTTTATAAGGTATATAAATGTCTAATCACTGTTGTACACCTGAAACTAATAAAATACTGTATGCCAATAAATTAAAAATAAATTAAGAGCAAAGAAAATAAAAGAAAATTTCTTACAAGATACAACATTGTGATCTTTAAATCATTCAAACAATAAAGAAAAGTAAAAAGAGAAAGTCCTCTTCCCACCATTCTCATCCTCTTTCCAGATATTATTACTCTTAATTTCTCTCATAATTTATATTTAAGTATACTGATATATTATCTTTATTCTGAGTATATAAATATGTGGTGTATGATCTGTACATCATTATGGGTCATACTGTGTTAAAGTTTTTTGTTTTTTCTTCATTTAGCTTTTCATGCAGAGCATATGTTTTCCACATAGATGTAACTGGAATAATGAGCATGGAGCTATTTCAAAATGTTTGGCTTGATGCTTCTTCTCACCCCATTTCGTGCCTTTGAATTACTGACCTTACACAGAAGGCCTGTAGCCTGAGCTGAGGGCTCATTCTAGTGAATCACACATTCTTCCTGTGTATATGGATCTATTTTAGACTATTTGCTGAAAGGTAGTAGAGCAGAGGATATGGTTACTACAGTGTGGTACAGTGGAAAGTGTCAAAGTCCTCAGTTTGGATCCCAGTTTTATCATTTACTAGTTGTATTCAGAAAAGAAAATGTATCAAATAACCCTGTGATATATTTTTATCCTCCTTTGGAGAGGAGAAAACAGAGATCCAGTCACAGAGCAGTGACTTATTTAAGGTCACATAGCTGGTATGCAGTAAAGCCAGAATTCAAGCAAAGGCCTGTTTGAGCCAGTACCTATGTGCCATTCACTCTGTCATCTCAGCTTCTCTTTAGGTCTTCTGTGAAGGTGAAGGAGAGCATATCTTCAAAGGAATTGACTCACCTTTTGACCAAAGCCTTGATAAAAGGTCATGTACTCTGTTATCTCTTCAGAATCCAAACATCACTTCTCTGACTCCTCTTGTTTTTTCATATTCCTTTTTTTTTTTAGGAGAGAAGCCTTATAAATGCACCTGGGATGGCTGCTCCTGGAAATTTGCTCGCTCAGATGAGCTCACCCGCCATTTCCGCAAGCACACAGGCATCAAGCCCTTCAGGTGTACGGACTGCAACCGTAGCTTTTCTCGCTCTGACCACCTGTCCCTGCACCGCCGTCGCCATGACACCATGTGAGCAGTACAGTCCACAACAGAAAAGCTGTGCTGGTCTCATTCATGTGTGTGAGCTGAGGTCATGATCATCTTTTCCTCTTTGACTTCAGCTTGCTTCTGGAATGGGGTTGGAGCAGCTCACTGAGCCAGGTTGATGATACTGGAGGAAAACATAGCTGGCTTCCCATGGAGATTCCTCATATTCCATCTTCACCTCTCCACTATCCAGTCCCCAATTTTCTCAAACTCCACATGGGTTGAATAAAAGTATGGCACCCATGGTCTGCGATAGGACATTTTTCCTACATTAACAAAACAAGAATCAAACTCAAGGCTGTGAACAAACATACGCTGCTTCCCTGCACCCCCCCCCCCGCCCCGTTTTTCTTTTCTCATGTTTTCTAGAATTCTTATCAACATTTTTTTTGAATCAGTACTTAAAAGTGGTTGATAATGTTTTAAAATGACTTTTTCCAAGTTGCTAGACAGAAGAGGGCATAACAATGTATTTGTTTGGTAGGATTTATATGGATTTGGGTCCTGAGTGTAGGACATAGTCTCAGTGAATAAGCCAAGTACAAAACTCAAAGGTTTTGTTAATTCAATCCTGTTTGTTCTTGCAGTTTGGTTTTAGACAGTGCTGGTGCTTTTGCTGCTTAAGTCCACCAAAAGGAATGAAGGGATCATCTTGTCTTTCTCCTTCTTCTTCCTCTTCTTCTTCCTTTAGGATTAAAGATTTTACAGCACAATCACATTCTTTGTTAGGTTAAATTTGGACAGATATTCAAAGCACACACTGC
>NW_006434840.1:285258-289777 GCF_000325575.1 Pteropus alecto
TCTAGAATTCTTATCAACATTTTTTTTGAATCAGTACTTAAAAGTGGTTGATAATGTTTTAAAATGACTTTTTCCAAGTTGCTAGACAGAAGAGGGCATAACAATGTATTTGTTTGGTAGGATTTATATGGATTTGGGTCCTGAGTGTAGGACATAGTCTCAGTGAATAAGCCAAGTACAAAACTCAAAGGTTTTGTTAATTCAATCCTGTTTGTTCTTGCAGTTTGGTTTTAGACAGTGCTGGTGCTTTTGCTGCTTAAGTCCACCAAAAGGAATGAAGGGATCATCTTGTCTTTCTCCTTCTTCTTCCTCTTCTTCTTCCTTTAGGATTAAAGATTTTACAGCACAATCACATTCTTTGTTAGGTTAAATTTG
The DNA here is from genome assembly GCF_000325575.1 of Pteropus alecto. Lineage (NCBI taxonomy): Eukaryota > Metazoa > Chordata > Mammalia > Chiroptera > Pteropodidae > Pteropus > Pteropus alecto. Next base: position 285,634 of record NW_006434840.1, read on the forward strand.
GACAGATATTCAAAGCACACACTGACATGCCAGTGTGGTGAAAAGTGTTCCAGGAGAGTATGTTGGGCAGTGACAGGAACAAGCAGAACCAGAATAATCTTGAAAACAAATAGAGGGAGACTTTGATTTGGATAGGATACTAAACGTGCTGTGATCACAACCCTCATTCAAATGGTAGCCTGTTGAGTTGGTGTCTTGAGGGGCTGCACTGTACTGTTTATTCTTTTGTTTACATAAGGCAACTATTATGAGCATATTGCATGTTGGGAATCACATACTGGGGCCATGTTATACAAAGGTGAGTGGTTGTGAGAAAAATATTCGTTCATTCTGTGGCATTATTAGCACGCAGTTCTGTGTTTCAAATGGAATATAAGAGGCTTTTAGTGAAAACTGAAATACAAAAAGCAATTTGATATTCTGAAACTGCTATGAGCACCTAAGTCATTTCTTTTAACCATTATAGCACATTGCATAATATACATATTTGGTTGCCCAATCTGACTGTTTCATAATAGCCTCTGGGACATAAAACACTGTCCCAGGCCCTGGACCTTAGATCTACCTCCACATGGCATATTTCCTCTCTCTGAGGTGAGGGCAGGGGAGTTTGCAACACTTAACTTTGGACTCAGCCTCTCTCCTAAAGGTTGTCTTCATATTGAACCCTTTTACCTTGGCAGATATTCAATCAGTCTCTGCTTGAATACTTTAGGTTACTACCTCCCAAGACTGTCTATTCTGACTAAATCATAGAATTCTAGCCCCAAATAAGGGTTCTTATTAACCATCTAGTACTATCCATCATTCATATTTTACAAATGAGACAAATACAGGTCAAAATTTTTCCCCAGATGTTTCCTTGAGGCCTTATAGACCTGCACATCTATCCTCCCAGGGATCATATTATTAAACCAAATTAAACTTTACATGATTGGTTGCAGCATTTGACCAATTTTATATGTTATGCTTCAGAAAACTTTAGACCACTTACAAAATCATTTATAGTTGATTAAATAGTAAGTAAAATGTGCTGTGGTCATTGACATATGACATCAGTCACACACTTTTCTAACACTTTCTATAATATCTCATTTTATTTACCTCATTTCAACATACAATGTCTTTGCAGACCACAAACCCTCACAAATTCAAGGACTGCCTGTATTTTTCAAAATGACATGTAGGTTTTTACTATTATTATTGCTATTTTGATGTAAGCTTTTTCCTGATTTGGTTGTGCAAGTTCCACACTGTAGACTAATTACTAAAGCACTAAGACATATCTAGGGACAGTCTGTTAAAGGGTAATTCTATGTAGTTCTAAAACAGATTGTCAAAGGTAAATTACCATCATACATTGGTTTAAGCTTATAATTAATTAGTTGGTATTATATTTCACCATAGAATGCAAGGGCTTACCCATTTTCTCCCGAGTTTGGATCCTGAGACTCCCATTTCCAGAGTTCGTACCTGTCCTGTGCCACTAGATCTCAGAATCTTTTGCATTGGACCATATAATCTATTAATAAACCAAGGCTATCAAACACACTGTTGTACTAACTAGGATGGTCAAATTAAATTTCCAAATATTAATGTTCTTGACATCCCTAAGCTTTAATTCAAATTTCTTTCCTGCAAAGTAGTGATAGACTGTTAAATGCTTTATTAATTGTCTACAGTCAGGAAAGAATTCTAATCCTATTCTCATTTCCTTCTCCCCTCCAAATAATGATAAAATCATTTCAATATCAGAGTATTTCATAAAGATATTCAAATACAGTACAATACAGTACTGCACCAAAAGCACATTGAATGTTGCTAAATAGTGAGATGAAAAGAAACTGTCTCTCTTAGGTAGCATTTAGGATTAATTGAATGCTCTGTGCTCATACCAGCAAAGTAGAATTGTGTGGACAGTTGCCTAGGGCATGGAAAAATGGCCTGGTTTGATAGGGTTGGATAATATCCTGGAATTTGTTGCATTGGAGTTCTTCTATCTGTAGATGATTGGCAGCTGAACATAACTATTGATAGTTATGATTGGAAAATTCAGGAAAAATAGAGAAACATAAATTGGTTGGGTAGATTAGGTGGAGTGAATTGTGGGCAAGAAGAAAGGTTAGTGCAGCTAACTTCTTTTTAAAGAAAAAATTATTTTTAGAACAGTTTTAGATTTATAGAAAAATTGTGAAGACTGTACAGAGTTTCCCTTTACCTCACATCCAGTTTCCCCTATTATTAACATCTTTCATTACTATGGCACATTTTTTATAATTAGCGAAGTAATATAGATATATCATTATTAACTACAGTCCAAACTTTATTCAGAGTTTCTTAATTTTCACCTAATATCCTTTTTTGTTCTAGCATCCAATTCAAGGTATTACATCACATTTAGTAGTCATATCTCATTAGGCTGCTCTTAGTTGTGACAGTTTCTCAGATTTTCTTTGTTTCCTATGACATTGAGAGTTTTGAGGAGCATGCCCCTCAATTGAAATTTGTCTAATGTTTTTCTCATGATTAAACTGAGGTTATGGGTTTTGGGGAGAAAGACCATAGAGGTAAACTGCTATTTTTATCACATTATATTAGCATGACTTATTTCCTTGATGTTAACCTTTATCACCTGGCTGAGATAGTGTTTGTTAGCTTTCTCCTCTGTACTCTCCCCTACCCCCACATTCTATACTGTACTCTTTGGAAGGAAATCACTATGTGCAACCCATACTTAAGGAGTGGTGAGTTATGCACCACATCCTCAAGTGTGAATATCTACAAAAAAAATTATTCGAAATTCTTCATGGGAGATTGGTTTCTTCTCCCTCATTTATTTATTTATGCAATCATTTAATTGTATCAGTATGGGCTCATAGATATTTATTTTATACTTTGGGTTATAATACAATAAAACTTTTGTTTGCTCAAATTGTTCCAGCTTTAGCCATTGGACATTCTTTTGGGCTGACTCCCAAGTCCTTTTAGTATACCCCATCAAATTTTTTACCGTATACTTATCTTCTGGCACTACAAGATGCTCCCAGCTCATCTTGTTTATTTTTTAGTCCACTCATATAATCAGCCATATCTTTAAGTGTCCTGGTTCCTTTTAATGGAGAATTGTATTAGAAACTAAGACCTGGGCATTAGGCATACTTGTTGCTCCTGGGGTATTATTATATATATACATATATATGAATATACACCTATTCACATATATATATGAATATATCCATGTGTAATCATCCATATCTGTATTGAGCTAAACATGAGTTCATACTGATGTTTCCAACTCCAACCTATTACCAAATGGTTCATTCTAGCCTTTCCCCTTTACTTATCTGTAACCTCTCACTCAAACAGTAAGAAACTTGGCTCCCACACTGTGACATCTATTTACTTAATTGTTCAGCATATGTGTATAGCAGTATCTGAATGATTAACCTGTACTCCTGTGGATAACAACTAGAACACAGTGCTTATGTATATGATAGTGACATTTTTAGAAGTCCAGCAGCTCTCAAAAATAAGTGATCTGCAAAATTCAGGAATTTGGAGATTCTCAAAGTTAGGGATTTCTTTTACCTCAGTTCCAGGAACTTGGGGGTTTATCCTGCCCCCAAATGTTAACTCCAGAATCAGACCACTGGGAATTGACCTAACCTTGAATAGGCCAAGGGAACTTATTGATTTTCCACAGTGTGCTAATACCTATATAGAGATGTGGACACAGAAAAAAGTGAGTATGCCCGATTTAAAGAAACATTTAACACTTTTCTCACTGGCAAATATGGCTATCTGACACTAAGGGTGCTACCATAAGTTACCTCTCTTCCATATTTTCCCATCTCTCACTTGGTTGACCTTAGGCAAGTCACATCACCTCTCCGTGCCTAAGTTAACCCATCTGTAAAATGGGAATCTAAATATCTACCTCACAGGAATGTTGTGAGGATTCTTATTAATGGGTGTTGGCATAAATGATGGGAGGATCCTTAAGTGAATAACAAAATATGATCATAACTATGATGATAAATATAGTACCCTATCTTTACCCTAGAAAAGGGAGAAGATTAGGCTTTCTGGGTGATAAAGAGCTAAATTTGAGTCAGTAACAAGGATAATTGAAGATTTGTCTCTA
>NW_006434840.1:289867-295472 GCF_000325575.1 Pteropus alecto
GATACTAACTATAGGATTTTCATCTGTTTCCAGACTCAAAGCATATTGGAGCCTAAAGGAATAGGTAGGCAAAATCTGTTGCCTCAAAAACTATTCTTCCCCTTTCCTCACTCTGCCTGGACCACATTATATGTCACCCTGTCGGAAGCACAAAGACAATTTCTCAGAGCCCTTCAGACATTGGCCAGTTCAACTTCACCAGTTACATTTTCTCTTTTCCCATTTACTGCATTCTGAACAGTATAGGTAGGAGGAAAGTGGGGTGGGGTGGTTGGGGTGGGAGTGGGATGGAAGAGGATACAATTTAGACCAGTGGCAGGATATTTCTTTGATTCTCAAATACCAGATTCACTTTCCATTTCCTTTTCTGGTGGTGAGTCAGGGGCAGGGAGAGAGATACTATTTTGTTAACTTTTTCCAGGGTCAGTACAAGTAGTTGTGTTGGACATTACTTTTTAACTATGTTGTATGCAGTGCTGTTTTCATCGTATTTCTGAATAAAAAGAGGAAGAGAATCCCTAGTGTTGTCCATTTCTGTTTTTTGGCAGGAGGTCACAGAAAGAGAGCAGTCATAGAAACTGACTTCTTTTTTTGTGTTGGGGAAAGGAGCCTGCAATGAAGGGATTGATTGAATGTTTTATCATTGTTACTTTGTTTAAAGAAATTACAGGACAGTATATAATCTCTAGTCTCTATAATTCTTGTGTCTGTGCCTCGTTATTTCAGTGCTTCAGAGCAGCACCCCATTTTTCTTCTATTTTATACTAGTTATTGCTCCAGAGACATGGCTTTGAGGCTAAAATCATGAACAGTCTCTTATATACAAGACTTTTATGTACCTGGAGATACTCAAGAATTGAGTAGCATAACAACTTAGAGGTTACTCTGTTTTAACCTAATGGGACTCTCCCTCTGTGGCGTCCAGGCAGGGTGTGTGATTAAGTACTAAGCAATCTTGTTATGTTTAATTATTGTACTTTTTTATTAATAAAATATTTTAAACTTCAGAAACCATGGATATTATTTTGACTTTGTCTCCATTTTATGTTTCCTCAACATGCCATGATATGAGTAGATGTTTTGTTGTTTTTTTTTCCCCCTTAGCTGAATAAAGTTGTGATGAAACTACTATATTCTAGCATGGAGCAAGAAAGGAAGCTGGGCTGTCTTAAACACAATAATTTGCTGAAGCACATGAGGCCCTCTTCATTCTTGGTAATCTAGTCAGCAATGTCTCTGAATGGGTCTTCGTGAAGACGGTGCTCTTTGTATATTACCTACAAAGACTCCCACAAGAGATTGTGGGATATAGACTCAGTTGGCTAGCTGTCCCTGCCCATCCCTGTTCTCCTAACCATTTTATTTGTTTGTTTTCCTAAGAAGAAATGTGGGAGAGGAGGGTCTTGGGACAGCTTTAAACTCCAGAGCTACCTCAGTATAAATACCAGCCCTGAGTGAGGATGTGGGAAGCTGCCTTGTTTGAAGACTCTTCTTTGGGAAGCTTTGTCTTTCAGAGAGACACTGAGGGAAAAAATTAGAAAAGGGGAAATTCTGTGAGAAAGACAGAACAAGATCTAGAAAGACAGAGTGAAGAGTGACTGTTTCTGGAGATTTTTACTACACATGATATAAAACAAGAATTCTCAGAGCTTTTAAGCTTCCCAGTATTATTTCCATACTCATTTTTTTTTTATTCTAAGGGTCACTGTCATCCCTTTGGGTTAAAGGCATCATCAATTTGATGTTACAAATATTGACTGAAAAGCTACCAATAATCCAGGCTCTTTGTTGGTTGCTATGGAAATGAATAAAACATAGCTACTCTCAAGAAATTTACATCCTAATGGGGGATACCAGAATGAAAACACAGTAGTGTATTAAGTGTCATTATAGATATGTGTTCAATATTTCTGAAAATTAGAAATATATGAACAATAAAAGATACTGTAAAAATGTTAAAAGACAGCCCCATATATAACACAGAATTTATATCCAGTATATATAAAGATCTCATACAAAATAGTAAGAAAAGACAATATAAAACAGGGATAAAAATTAATAAATAATCACAGGGTATATATAGTCAATAAGCATATAAAAAGATGTTCGATCTCACTACTAATGATGGAAATAAAAAGAACTATTTTCCACTCATTTGAATGGCAAATATTTAGAAGTTTCATAAGACCAAGTGTTGGCAAAATATATGGAAATGGGCAATTTTAATACACTACTGATTGGAGTTAAAAATGATAGTCATATTAGAAGGAAATTTTTCTGTATTTATTATGACCAAAAAGAACATGTACCCTAATATCCCAGAAATCTACTTTTTGGTGTCCACAGTATAGAAACTCTCACATATAGAAAGATTGGTGCATATACATTGAAGACATTCATTTCAACATTGATTATAATCATGAAAAATGATAACCTAAATGTCTATCAATAGGGTAATGACAATAAACTATGGTATAAGCTTTGCTGTGCAACACAATGCAGGATTTAATAGAAATGAAGTAGATCTATATTAACCTACATGGAATGATCTTCAAATCATTATTTTGAAAGAATCCACACCAACTTGTGAGAATGCAGGATGGAAATAATTCGTAGGGCTGGCAGAGAATATGGTCAAGGGAACAGTGAATACAAGACACCTCTCTTCTGAATTATTTTATTAAAAAAATCACAGGAATTATTTGAGAGAGTTAATGCCTAAATTAATATTTGAGCACCTACAAGTACAATATTCTGATTAAATTACCAGCTTAGGTACAGTCACTGAGCAGAGAATGAGTGGGGCTATGTGAGAATGGGACCAGGTACGTTTTGAAAAGAATTAAGTAAGTCAGCAAGGGGAAGGTGCTTGTCATGGTGAAACCAAAGCAAAGAATCACTGTATCTTGGCTAAGGGATCATAAGAAGCTAAAACAGCTGAGAGCGAATGGCCCAAAATACAGGCTTTTATCCCTTCTCATGATGGGAGGGGTGAAAGGAGAACTGACCTAATGGTTTGGCTCCTCACGCTGAATATCCGTTGTTTTAATTCCATTAGTAGCCTGGATATTTTCTCTCCACATTTTCTCCAAATTACATATTTTTCACCAGTTTTGAGATATAATTGAAAACATTGTGTAAGTTTAAGGTATACAATGTGGTGATTTGATACATGTGTATTATAAAATGCTTACCACAATAAGGTTAGTTAACTCATCTTTCACTTCACGTAATTACCATTTTGTTGTTGTTATTATGGTGAGAATATTAAATCTCCACTCTTATAGCAACTTTCAAGTATACAATACAGTATTGTTAACTATAGTCACCACACTGTACATTAGATTCCCAGAATTTGTTCATCTTATAACTGAAAGTTTGTACTCTTTGACTAACATCTCTCCATTTCTCTCACTACTCAAACCATGGCAAACACAATTCTACTCTCTATTTCTATGAGTTTGATATTTTTAGATTCTACATATAAGTGATATCATACTATATATGTCTTTCTCTTTCTGCCTTATTTTACTTAGCAGTATACCCACAAGATCCATCCATCTTTTTGCAAATGACAAAATTTCTTTGATGGCTGAATAATATTCCATTATGTATATTTACATGTATAATAATATATATATATATGACCTATATAATTTTATTAACCCATGCCACTCAATAAATTTAATTTTAAAAAAATCAAGAGATAAAAAATGCTGGTCTGGATGTGGAGAAAATGGAATACACACACACACACAGACACACACACACACACACACACACACATTCCATTAAAGAAAACTCGGGTTTTTTCCCATGTCTTGGGTATTATGAATAATGCTAAAATAAATACAAGGTGCTCATATCTCTCCAAGAAAGTTCATCTTTCAGAAGTGTCATTGTTGGATCAAATGGTCATTCTACATTTAACTTTTTGAGGAAACTCCACATTGTTATCCAGGAGGTTATACAAATTTACATTCCCACCAGCAGTGCTTCAGGGGTCCTTTTTCTCCACATCTACACCAGCGTTTGTTATCTCTTGACTTTTTAAAATTAAATTTATTGTGGTGACATGGGTTAATAAAATTATATAGGTTTTGAGTGTACAATTCAATAATACATTATATGCGTATATCTCTTGAATACTTGATCATAGTCATTAATGGGCTTGAGGTGACATCTCATCATGGTTTTGATTTGCATTTCCTGGATAATTAGTGCTGTTGAGCACGTTTTCATATATTCATTGGTCAATTTTTATGTCTTTTTTTGAAAAATGTCTACGAGTCCTCTGCTCATTTTTTAATCAGATTGGGTTTTGGGGGGGAGCTTATTATTGTTTTGCTATTAAGTTATATGAATTCCTTCTATATTTTGGATATTAACCCTTTATCAGTTAGATGGTTTGCAACTTTATTCTCCCATTTCATAGGTTGCCATTTTTTGTTGTTGTTGTTGATCATTTATTTTAATATGTAGGCAGGAGCTTTTTAGTTTGATGTACTTCCACTCATTTATTTATTTATTTGTTTGTTTGTTTATTTATTTATTTTGTTGCTTTTGCTTTAGGTGTCATATTCAAAACTCATTGCCAAGGCCTATGTCAAAGAGCTCATTTCCTATGTTTTCTTCTAGGAGTTTTATGATTTCCGGTCTTACATTTAAGGCTTTATTGCATTTTGAGTTTATTTTTATGATGTAGTAAAATAGGTGTCTGGTTTCAACTACGACTGAGATACTCTACCCAGCAAAACTATCATTTAGAATCAGAGGAGAGATAAAGAGTTTCCCAGACAAGATAAATCTAAAGGAGTTCATCACCACCAAGCCAGTATTACAGGAAATGTTAGAGGGACTACGAAGAAGAGGAGAAAGGAAAGGGAGAAGGAAGAAGTAGGAAGGAGAAGGAAGAAGTATGAAGAAGAAGGAAGAAGGAGGATAAAAAAGAGAAGAAGAAGATAAAAGAATATGCATAATAAAATGGCACTAGCTATACATCTACCAATAATTTAAATGTAAATGGATTAAATGCTCCAATCAAAAGACATAGAGTGGCTGAATGAATAAGAAAACAAGACCCTTACATATGCTGACTACAAGAGACTCAGTTTATTTTTTTAATTAATTAATTATTTTATTAAGTTTATTAGGGTAACATTGGTTAATACAATTATATAATTTTCAGGTGTACATTATAATTTGACAACTGTATATTCCATTGTGTGTTTAACACCCAAAGTCCAGTTTCTTTCAGCTATCATATATTTGATACCCTTTACCCACTTCACCCTACCCCTACACTCCTATATTTGACCCTCTTTACCCTGCCTACCTCCCCGCTCTTTCCCCACCACTTACCCTCTGATAACCACTAGACTATAGTCCATGTCCATGAGTCTCTGTTTGTTTATCCTGTTCATTTGTTGCTTTTAAATTTATATCCCACATATAAGTAATATCACATAGTTTTCAACATTTTCTGTCTGGCTTATTTTTTTTATTTTCATTATTTCAAGGTCCATCCACGTTGTTGCAAATGGAAGTATTTAATCTCTTCTTATGGCTGGGTAACATTTCATTGATTATATATATACCACCATCT
>NW_006434840.1:295862-301328 GCF_000325575.1 Pteropus alecto
CCTTATCAGAAGTGTTATTTGCAAATATATTTTCCCATTATTTTGGTTGTCTCTTTACCTTGTTGACAATTTCTTTTGCTGAGGAGAAGCCCATTCATTTATTTTTGCTTTGACTTAGTTTGATGTAGTCCCATTCATTTATTTTTGCTTTGACTTCCCTTACCTTTGAGGTCAAATTCATAAAATCCCCTTTAAGTCCAAGGTCCTTGAGTTTAGTTCCTATGTTTTCTTCTATGCATTTTATTGTTCCAGATCTTATATTCAGGTCCTTGATCCATTTTGAATTAATTTTGGTGTGTGGTGATAGAAAACAGTCTAGTTTCTTTCTTTTGCAGTGGCTTTCCAGATTTCTGAACACCATTTATTGAAGAGGCTTTCCTTTCTCTACTGTATGTTTTTGGCTTTTTTTTATAGAAAACTATTTGCCCATATAAATATGGGTTTAATTCTGGACTCTTGATTCTGTTTCACTGGTCCATGTGTCTGTTTTGCTGCCAATACCATGCTGTTTTGATTACTGAAGAGACTCACTTTAGTTTGAAAGACACACACTGACTGAAAGCAAAGAGATGGAGAAAATATTTCATGAAAATGGATGTGAAAAAGCTGGGGTAGAAATACTTATACTAGCCAAAATAGACTTTAAAACAAAGGGTAGAACAAGAGACAAAGAAGGACCCGGTAATCCTACTTCTGGGTATTTATCCGAAGAAACCCAAACACTATTTTGAAGGGACATGTGAATCCCTATGTTCATTGCAGCATTATTTACAATAGCCAAGATATGGAGGCAACCTGGGTAAAGGAATGAAAGAAATGAAAGATGACATCAAGGTTCTTATGCTGGAGGAACTGAAACAATATTGTTACCATCTGCCAGAAAAAGTCTTTATGAATAGAAAGCTAGTTGGAGGCAGGCAGATTCATTTTACCTTTTTTTTCTACCTCAATTTTCTCCTTTGACCTCCTTGCTTCTGCCCCTTCTGTCTCATACCTGATAGACTAAATTTAAACTGATACTTAGACCCCAACAAGTGCAAAATGTTTAAGTAAAATTATTTGTTTTCCATAACATCTTAGCCATAGACCTCATAGTTCTTCTTTCCACTCTATTAAAAATTTATATTATTTGTTACCTGATATTATTGTTAGTGCTCACTTTTCAGCTATGTTCAGCAAAACTCACCAAAAAGCAACAACTCATTCATGGTGTGAATACTCTTCTGGGTAGATTTAATATATATTGGCGTGGGAAAACTTTCATCCTCTAACCTAAATCCATTTTCTCCTGCTCTTCTCTGTACAGGTGAGAAACTATATAAATGCACATGGGATAGATGTGACTTTTTGTTCATTCTGATGAACTCACAAAGTACTACCAAAAGCACACTAGAGATAAGTCCTTTAGATGTCCAGCTTGGGGCCGCTGCTTTACCCACTCTAACCGTCTGGCATTACACATGAAAAGACACCCCAACTAAATGGTCCACCTTCTGCTTCTCCCACTTCTCAACACACACGCACGCACACACGCACGCACGCACACACACACAATCAGTGCTAAATGAACTCAACCTAGAGCTAGCCAAAGTTCCCATGCACCTGAGCCACTTCTGAGCAGGCTAGATGAGTACATGTAAATTCATTTACCAATGCTCTTTGATCATTAATGCTATATCCCTCTTTGTCTTGCTATGTGTGCATTGGTCAAAAAGACAATCCAGACTACTGACTGGCAAGGAGTTCATTTATTCAGAGTCAAATATTTTTAAATTTAAAGCTTTTAAATTGCAGGGCACTGAAGTTTTATTTCTTCTTTAGAGATCAATCTTTCATTTCACTTTAAGCTACTATTGACCATATTTTCCACGGTCAACAATAATAATTGTCCTCAGGTAGAGTTGCCATATTTAGCAAATAAAAATATAGGAAACATGGTTAAATTTAAATTTCAGATAAATAATGAATAATTTTTAGCATAAGTATGCTCATGCAACATTTTGGAAATATTTATACTAAAATTTATTTATTGTTTATCTGACTGAGTGACCTGTATTTCATTTGGCAACCCTACCTCTAGGGTGCTTCTAACATCTCATTTTACACTGCCTGTGAACAATGGGGAAGTTCCCGAAGGAAGAAGCAGTAGCATGGAGAAATTTAGAGATGTGTTCATATAGACAAATCTCGACCGGTTGCTACAGGTTCAGGGCAGGGCCAAAGATAAAGAAAAATCAAATTTTCCCAAGAAGCAACCATCATTAAAGGTAATTTGGAGATGACATAAGAGCCCATTTATAGGTGACTGATTTCTTCCTTGACCACACTTATACCTGATTTCTAATTTTTTTTATTTTAATTTCTCCGAAATAGTCATTTGGGAAGAATCAAGGATGGGAAGAATGAAAGAAACATTTTTATAATCATCTAATGAAATACACATGAGAAAAATTGGCCCTTGGTTAAGCGTTTGCTTCTCCTAGGCTGAGAACATGCAAACCATTGCACTCTTCCAGTGTGATGTACAAGCCTAGCAGCTAGATACATTCCTTTTTAGAATTGGTGAGGCAGTGGGATAATAAGAAAGAAATAGAGATGAAAGTGTTCCTAGATTGAATAGCCTGGAACAAAACAATGTAATTTCCAAATCTGAGAAACAGGCCTTGCTGGGAAATCTGTGGTAGTCTTTGAGATATTTCAAGAGAGAGAATAAAAAGACAGGAAGGAATTTAAACAGCTTAGAAATGAGAGATTCTTCAAGTCTCAGAATATCTCACTTCTCCCTCTCCTGGAAAAACGGCCCTAAGACCAGAGTGACAAACCTGATCTTAAAATCACACCTGCCCCTTTCTTCCTATGGTTGTAACTGTTCTGAGCACCATCACATTCTGGCTGCCAAATTAGTAAATCTAACACCTGCTTAATAGGCTGATTCAGAAGAATTGGCTCTCATGAGCTTTAGTTCATGTCTTCCCACCTCTGGGATCTTCAACTTGATTGCCTCTGTTCCAATCAAGGCTGAGGGTAATGAAAACCATCTGAGGAAATAATGTTATAATTAAACTTCATGATTTCGGACCGTCTGATTAAGAATTTGTATAATCCAGAACCAGGTCAGGATGAATTTAACTGCTATAGTATATATGACAAAATTTTGCTAGGTACCCATGTAGAAACAATTGATGTACTGAGTATAAATACTTATCTGTCAGGTACCAATGTCTCTATAAGCCGACTATTTTTTATCCAGTCTGGATATTGTATTTCCTTGAAAAAAATTATACTTGCTTCTCTTTAAATATCAGACTGGTCATTAGTTCAAACTGTTTTTTCTTCCTCTGTTAAAATTAGGAAGGTTCTACTGTTTGAAGCAATCACAGAGTCTCTTTAGGTTTGTTAGTAAGAAAAGCCAGCTTTAAAGCCGCTCCACCATTTTTCCCTGGCACCCATACAACAAATCTCATGAGCATACTCCAGTATGACCCGATCTTTTGCTACAGACTAAAAATGTAACTCTTATGGAGTACTGACAAAGGTAAAATAATTTTGAAATCTATTTTTAAAGCTCCAGTATCTCTGTGCATCATAATTAACTTTAGTCCTTAGTGGCCAGGTGCTCATGCCTTGAAAAGAGGTTTAGAAAGGGATGTCAGGAGGCATGTTCAGCTGGGTCTGAGCTCCTAACAGGAAGCATGTTGCCAGGCTAGCTAAAAACTGCAATTTAACCCTTTAATCATCCTCCTGATTTGAATAATAAGAATGATTCAAGAGGAAGTATCTTCAGGCCCAAGAAAATAGCCTTGATGTTTCTAAGTTAAATGAAAAAAATAAATCAGGGTCATAAATGTCATAGAGTGACATTGACCCCTCCAGTTTAGTAATAGTGCTGTGTGCAGCATACAGTAAATCCTTTGTTCTGACAAATCGAAACCATTCCTAAATTCATTCAACATTCTCTTGGGACTGCTTTTCTTTCTTATTGCTGTATTTTTTGAGTTGAGCATATTTCTTGACTTTTCCTTTAGTGATATGCCTAATCTAGAAAAGCCTAAACTCTGGCCCAGTGTTAAGGGTGGAAGAGATCTAGAACTGTTTAAACTTGTTTAACTTTTTAGTTCATTGAGAGGTGGTAGATAGCAGGGTATAATGACAGTTAAAGTGACTTTCTTTTCAGGCCTTAAAAACCAAAAAGAGAGTGAAGGGCAAGTATTTGTACAAAAAGGAATGTGAGAAACAAGATACTAAAAAAATAAAATATTAAAATAATATATTTTGTATTTATTTGTTATACTAAGATGCAAACTCTTTAAAAAAACTATTAAAATACAAATTTTAAAAACAACATAAAAATAATGGAACAAATAATTGTATGTGTTGTGATGCTTTCTTTGGAGTGACATTGGGCAATCCCTTGGAATTTATCAGAGAAATGAATATCTATTTGGAAGAAAAAATGACTCAAATATCTTGAAAAATTAATTCCAGGAATTATCATTTTACTATTTATAATATTATCTATTATTTCCTTAACTCCAACTATATGTGTCAGGTTCAGTGTTAGGTATTTTACATCTACTATCTCATGTCTCAAAAGCAACATGTGGACTCTTATTATTGCCATTTTATTGATGAGGAAACTGGATTATAGAGGTCAAGTAATTTTCACAAAGTCACATTGAAAGAGCCAGTTGATTCTTTCTTTCTACAATCAGGCTAGTTTTCCTTAAAAAATGCAACATGTTCACAAGCAATTTGCACATCTGTGGGAACTGATATGTGCAGCTTCCACTGTGAACCTTAGGAAATTCTCAAAATTTCTATTTTAAGATCATTGATTACATATTAAATTAGCCCTTCCTTTCCTCAAAAGTAGTGATGTCCAGACTTTTTCAAAAAATTGAGAATTCGTTGGTCAAATAATTATTGAGAGCTGACTGTAACAATGAGGAGTCGATGATGGAGAAAATGAACACAGTCTCTGCCCTCATACATTTGGCATTCTAATGGAGAAAACAATAAATGAACATATAAACAAATAATATACAAATGTGCTATGAGCTAAAAGAAATCAGGGGTTGGGTGAAAATGGTGAAGGGATTAAAAAGTACAGATTGATAGTTACAAAACAGTCATGGGGATGTGAAGTACAGCATAGGAAATATAGTCAATAATATTGTAATAACTGTATAATGCCAAGTGGGTACCAGACAAATTGGGAGGATCACTTTATAAATTATATAAATATCTAACAACTACACTTACACCTGAAACTAATATAAAATAATATTAAAACAAACAAATAAAAAGAAATCGGGTTAAGTGATAAAACCGCCAGAAACTGCTATTTCCTACAGGATGGTCAAAGAAGACTTTTCTGAGGAGGTGCACTCTGAATGAAGTAGGGGAATGAGAATGAGACTAAGAAGATCTGAGAAATGTTCACTTCAAACAGAAGAAACAGCAAGT
>NW_006434840.1:301371-310431 GCF_000325575.1 Pteropus alecto
ACAATAAGGAGGCCAGTGTGCAGGCAGCTGAGTGAGTGAAGGAGAGAATGATAAAAAGTATACATCTCCAATATATGTTCATTTATATATATGAATATGCAGTATAGTACAAATATATATTCTGTCCATTACATTACAGAAATACAAATTGTATAAGAATGAAATATGATACAAATAGAAGTTTTAATATTTTCTTCTCATAACCCAGCAGATCATGTCCCTCTGCCACTGGTATGCACACACCCTACATTGGAGACCATTGCTCTAACCATTGGAAAACAGAAGTATGACTTAACACCATGCATTTGCACCCAAGATCTCTACCAAAAATGGAAATATGTCTTTCTCAGCTCTAATACTTTTTTTTTCAGTACAGCCTGGCCATATGTCATTCCTCTACCTTAGCATCAATAATGAGCACTTAGAATAAAGAGATTGCCATAAGTGTGGCAAATTTAGATTTCAAGGTTATAAAAACCACTATAATTTTTTGAGTTCCTGCTCTGGAATAGTCAATTTACCAGATATTGAACATCCCTTATTTTATGTAATCCTCACAGCAGTTCTTCATCAGGGTATGATTCCAATTTTATAGATGAAGACCCACAGTCTGAGAAAAATAAAGTAAAATGGTTTGCCCCAAATTCCTAAACTACTAAAATGGTAAGAACTAGGTCACTAAATTCTGTATCCCTTTTACCACACCATCCAGTGGACAAGGTAAATCCTATAAATATAATAAACAGTATTTGAACCACATTTCTCTGACACTAGAGTGCACACCTGTTCCACCAAGCCATGCAGCTCCTAATAAGGTTGTCTGTTTGTGTCCTTCTCATTTTTTTTCTGCTAAGGTAATGGAGTCTTCCAGTGTAGGTGTAATTCATGTGGAAGCAGCCACCTTCCAATGTTTCTGGGGCAATTTGAGTTCCCTTTTAAGAGAGAAAAAAAGACATGGGATGTGATGAAGTAGGACTATCTCCGTAAATACATTAATAATGTGGAGGTCTTAAGTACAGAAAGCCTGCTATGTGTCAAATGGATGGTGAAACAAATTTAGACCTGGAAAGAAAACTTTTATTGTAAAATATGCCTATGATGGGACATGAGTGATCTATTAAATCAACAGATATTTTTTGATGAGTTATTGTGTATCAGGCACCATGGCAATATAACTAGCATTTATTACATAAACACACCAATTAAGATGACCAGTTATGGAGGAAAATTGGGAAATAATAATATTATCATGTATTGAGTGCCTCCCATATGGCCTAGAGTCTTTATGTATACATTATTTCTAAGTTTCACAGCAGTTCTGAGAGGTAGGTATTATTATTTTCTATTGCTTTTACAGATTTAGAAGATGAGACTCAGTCAGGTTCTTATTCCAAAGCTTATGGTTTCTCCAAAAACCAAGCTAGGGCTAGATACTTATTAACTAAATTCCTAACCATATCTTGCTAAGCAATCAGAGTATTGCTTCATTCCCTCCTTTCTCTGACAGGAATGAACTCTTTCTATAGCTATATTGAATCTCCTACTCTAGTTACTAAATTTTTTGATGACTTTTGTTACTACCAGATAGCTTTGCTTCAGTTGGAGGATATTATAAAAGAAATGATGTGAGTTGTCTCTCTTTGTTTTTTTTTTTTTAATGGAAAAAAATGGATGGATTCTCCCTTGGTTACAGACTGAAATACAAATTCGATGTTCTCTTTCATTCTTCTCTGGCAGATGAATGGAATGAGTTTCATAGAGTATGCCAAGTTGATGTTTTTCAGAGAACTCTCCAGTCCTATGTAAATACACACTGCTTCCCTTCTTCACATGCTAATGTTTTCCATTAAAACAAGTGCACTGCTGGTATTTTTTGATAAAAATCACAAGAATCTGATTGAAAATCAAGAACTGTACAAATTCCATTACACTAGTCTTAAAAAATCTATATATGCCTTGATGCTCTAAACCGGTATCCAATACAGACTAGGAAGGCAGACTGATCCCTTTCCTATCCTTGAACTCTGTCAATACATGTACTGAAACTTCTAATTCTCCACTTGAGGACTATTCTACTCTGTACTGAAACCAAAAAACTCTTTAGTCTAAAGACTTAAAAGGGCCCTATTTATAGCTTGGTAAATCATAAACCAGTCTTTATCAATATGAACAAAAACAACTACTAATATTTCTTTTTATTTATTTCAGTTTTATTGAGATATGATTGACATACAGCACTGTACAAGTTCAAAATGTATAGTTTAATGACTTGACATATGTACTGTGAAGTGAAAACCATAATATTTCATTAATATCCATCATTTCACATAGATAACAGAAAAAAAGAAATATACAGTTTTTTCCTTGTGATGAGAACTTCTGGCATTCGCCCTCTTAGTAACTTCCTAATATACCACACAGCAGTGTTAACTATGTTATCATGTTGTACATCACATCCCCAGTAGTTACTTATCTTATAGCTGGAATTTTGCACCTTTTGACGACCTTCTTCCCATTCCTCCACCCCTAACCCCTGCCTCTGATAACGACAAATCCAATCTCTTTTTCTATGAGTTTTTATTTTTATTTTTTTAGATTCCACATATAAACAAGATCATACCGTGTTTGTCTTTCTCTGTCTGACTGATTTCACTTAGCAAAATGCCCTCGAGATCCATCCATGTTGTTGCAAATGGCAGGATTTCCTTCTTTTTGTGGCTGAATAGTATTCCATTATATATAGACTATATTTTCTTTGGACATCTAAGTTCTTTCCACATCTTGGCTATTGTAAATAAAGCTGCGACAAACATGGGGGTGCAGATATCTCTTCCACTTAGTGATTCCATTTCCTTTAATATATACCCATAAATGGAATTGCTGGATCATATGGTAGTCCTACATTTATTTTTTTAAGGAAACTCCATAATATTTTCCATAGTGGTTGCACCAGTTTATAATCCCACCAACAGTGTGCCAGGGTTCCCTTGGCAGCATTTATTATCTTTTGTTCTTTTGATGGTAGCCATCCTAACAGGTGTGAGGAGATATCTCATTGCAGTTTTGACTTGAATTTCCCTGATGATTAGTGATGTTGAGTATCTTACCTGTTGGCCAGTTGTATATCTTCTTTGGGAAAATGTCTATTCAAATCCTTTACTCATTTTTTAATTTTTTTCTATTGACTTGTATGAGTTCCTTGTACATTTTGGATGTTAACTCTCTATGGTTTGCAAATATTGTTTTCCATTCCATGGGCTGCCTTTTCATTTTGTGACTTGTTTCCTTTATTGTGAAAAACTTTTTAGTTTAATATAGTGCAACTAGTTTATTTTAGTTTTGTTGCTTATGCTTTTGGTGTCAATTTCAAAAAAAAAATGCATGTGAAGACAAATGTCAAGATTTTCTCCTATGTTTTCTTCTAGAAATTACAGATTCAAGTTTAAGACAGGGGTCCACTTTCATTCTTTTGCATGTGTATATGGAATTTTCCAAACATCTTTTATTGAAGAGACATCCTTTCCCCATTGTGTACTCTTGGCACCTTTTTTCCAAGTTAGTTGGTTGTATATGCATAGGTTTATTTCTGTGCTCTATATTCTGTTTCATTGGTCTATACATTTGCTTTTATGCTGGTACCATAGTGTGCTTTTTTTGAAATATTTTTTTTCCAATTGCAGTTGACATACAATATTATATTACTTTTAGGTGTATAACAAAGTGGTTAGACATTTCTATAACTTACGAAGTAATCACTCCAATAAATCTAATACCCATCTGACATCATAGATAATTATTATAATATTATTGGCTATATTCCTTATACTATACATCTTTATGACTATTTTGTAACTAACAATAGGTATCTCTTAATCCCTTCCCCCTTTTTACCCATCCTCCCAACCCCTCTCCCATTCGGCAAACATCAGAATGTTCTATCTATGAGTTTGTTTCTGTTTTGTTTGTTCATTTATTTTGTTTTTTAGATTCCATATGTAAGTGAAATTATATGATATTTTTCTTTCTCTGCCTCAGTTATTTCACTCAACATAATACCGTCTAGGTTCATCTATGTTATTGCAGATGGTAAGATTTCATTCTTTTTTATGGCTGAGTAATAGTCCGTTATATATATGTACAACTTCTTTATCCATTCATCTATTGATGGACACTTAGGTTGCATCCATATCTTGGCTATTGCAAATAATGCTGTAATAAACATGTAGATGAGTTTTTTTTTTAATTACTGTTTTGGGTTTCTTTGGATAAATATCCAGAAGTAGAATTACCAAGTCCTTCTTTGTCTCTTATAATAGTCTTTGTTTTAAAGTCTATTTTGTTTGGTATAAGTATTGCTACCCCAGATTTTTTGTTTCTGTTTTCATAAAATGTATTTTTCCATCTCTTTACTTTCAGATTGTGTGTGTCTTTTAATCTGAAGTGGGTATCTTGTAGACAGCATACTTATGGGTTGTTTTCTTATTCATTCAGCCACCCTTTGTCTTTTGATTGGAACATTTAATTTATTTACATTTAGAGTAACTTTTGAAAGATATGTCATTCTTACCATTTTATTATTCATATTTTTTATTTTTTAATTATTTTCTTCTTCTTCTTAAAGAAGCCCCTTTAAATTTTCTTGTAATACTGGTTTGGTGGTGATGAACTCCTTTAGTTTTTTTCTTGTCTGGGAAGTTCTTTATCTGTCTTTGATTCTAAATGATAGCTGTGTTCCATAGAGTAATTTTGGTTGTAGGTTCTTGCTTTTCATCATGTTGACTATTTAATGCCAATCCTTTCTGGCCTGCAAAGTTTCTGTTGAGAAATCAACTGGCAGTCTTATGGGACCTTGCTTATACAAATCATTGATTTTCTCTTGCTGCTTTTAAGATTCTTTGTCTTTAACTTTGGCATTTTAATTATGATGTGTCTTGGTGTGGACCTCTTTGAGTTCATCTTGTTAAGGACTCTTTGAGCTTTTTGGGCTTGTATATATATTTCCTTCACTAGGTTATGGAAATTTTCCATTATTATTTCCTCAAGTAGGTTTTTACTTCCATGCTTTATCTCTTCTCCTTCTGGTACCCCTATGATGTGAACGTTGATATGCTTAATGTTGTCCCAGAGGCCTCTTAATCTATCCTTATTTTTTGGATTCTTTTTTTCTTTTTGCTGTTCTAATTGGTTGTTTTCTGCTACCTTATCTTCCATATCAGTGATTTGAACCTCTGCTTCATCATATCTTCTATTGACTCCCTCTAATGTATTCTTCATTTCAGTTATTGTATTCTTCATTTTTGATTGGTTCTTTTTTATGTTTTCTACCTCGATTTTTATGTTTCTTATCTCTTTGTTGAAGTTCTCACTGAAATTATTGAGCATCCTTATAGCCAGTGTTTTAAACTCCACATCTGGTAGATTTCTCGTCTCCATTTTGTTTAGTTCTTTTTCTGGAGTTTTGTTCTGATCTTTCATTTGTGACATTTCTCTTTATCTTCTAATTTTTGCTGTCTCCCTGTGTTTGCTTCTATGTATTAGCTAGTGCTGCTATGTCTCCTGGTCTTGGTAGAGTGGCCTTATGTAGTAGATGTCTTGTGGGTCTCAGTGGCACAGTTTATCTAGTCACCTGAACTGGATGCTTCAGATGTGTCCCATGTGTGTGTTGTGTGTGTCCTCTTATTGTACTTGAGCCTTAATTGCTGTTCATACGTCTATGGGAGGGATTGACCCTCTGGCTGATTAATTGTGAGGACTGGAGGTGACTACAGTGGGAGAGCTATGCAGTGGCTAACCCTACAGAGTAGGATTTGCTTTAATAGGTCTCTGGCACCTGCCAAGTCTGCCCTTTGGGTGTGTTTTCTGTGGAGGTGGTTTGGTGGTGCTCTGATGTGTTGTGAAGCCAGCCACCAGGGTGTTTTTTCTGAGGCCTCTTGGGGGTGCTCCGTTGCAGGACAAAGTCAGTTGCTTCCTGTGCCCTGCCTGGGACCACTTGGTATGAGCTACAAAGTGTTCTGCAGATTGTTGTCACTTGTGCTGGGCTTGGAGATGCCTGCAAGAGGCTAAGCTGCAAAGTGAGGCTGGCTACTGCTAGTGCCAGGTTTGGGTTACTTAGCAAATGCCAAATGTTGCTTGTTTAAGGTTTATGAACCTTTGAGAGATTTTAGAAAAATCTATAGCATGAGCCAATTTTCCATTTGTATGGAAAAGCCGCTGGAAGCAGCTTGGCGGGCCTGCAAGTTGGATGGGGCTGGGTCTCAGGAAATTATGAGGGCAGGGAAATGATGTTAGTTAGACTCAGATATGGCACCCACCTGGGAGTATAGGCTGGGTCAATGGTGGGCTCAACAAAGGAACAATGGCTTCTGCCAGCACTTTTGTCTGGGAGAAAGCTTCCTGCCAGCCCTTGTCCTGAAGCCAGACAATTTAGTTCCTCCCTTTATGTTTCTGGCACCTTTGGAGCTGCTGCCCCAGTGCTGGAGCTCAGAGTGATTGAGTCAGTAAATGAGTTTGTGCATGGATCCTTTAAAAGGAATATCTGGGACTCCATAGTCAGAAATTATGAAGACTTCTACCCCTGGCACTGGAACCCTGGCTGGGGAGCCTGGTGTGGGGCTGGGATTTCTTACTCCTCAGCCCAGATAATCTTCCTGATTTTTAACTGCCACGTGTGGATGCGGGACCAGCCTGATCCACGCCTCTATACCTCTTACCAGTCTAGATGTAGCTTCTTCTGTATATCCTTAGTTACAGGACTTCTATTCAGCTAGACTTCAGGTGATTCTCAATGATGGTTGTTCCGTTGTTTAGCTGTAATTTTGAGGTGGTCATAGGAGGAGGTGAACACAGTGTTTTCCCATACTGTTTTGATTAGCATAGTTTTGTTATATAGTTTGAAACCAGGAAGTTCAATGCTTCCACCTTTGTTCTTATTCAAGATTACTTTAGATATTTGGTGTCTTTTGGGATACCATACGAACTATAGGATTGTTTTTCTATTTCTGTGAAAAATATCCTTGGAATTTTGATAGGGATTGCTTTGAATCTGTAGATTGCTTTGGGTAGAATAAATATTTTAACAGTTCTTCCAATCCATGAACACTGGGTGTCTTTTCATTTATTTGAATCTTTTTTATTTCTTCCATCAATTTTTAATAGTTTTGTGTGTACTAATTTTTCACCTTCTTGGTTAAATTTATTTCTCAATATTTTGTTCATTTTGTTGATATTATAAAGGCAGTTGTTTTCTAAATGTCTCTTTTCGACAGTTCCTTGTTAGTGTAGAGAAATGCAACTGATTGTGTTACGTTGATTTGGTATTCTGAAACTTTATTGTGTTCATTTACTAGTTTTAACATTTTTTTTTAAACAGTGTTTAGGATTTTCTATATGTAAGATTCTGGCACCTGCAAACAAAGATAATTTAACATCTTTTTAATAATATAAATCTATTTTTTCTTGCCCAATTGCTCTAGCTAGAATTTCCAATGCCATGTAGAATACAAGTAACAAGGGTTGGCACCCTTGTCTTATTCCTCATCTAAAATCTATTTCTTCATGATTCAGACTTGGTAGGTTGTATGTTTCCAGAAATTCATCCATTTCTTCTAG
This sequence comes from Pteropus alecto, assembly GCF_000325575.1. Lineage (NCBI taxonomy): Eukaryota > Metazoa > Chordata > Mammalia > Chiroptera > Pteropodidae > Pteropus > Pteropus alecto. The sequence continues at coordinate 308,980 of NW_006434840.1, forward strand.
GTTATCTAATGTGTTGGCTTTTGAATATTCACAGTAGTCTCTTATGACTCTTTTATTTCTGTGATATTGGTTTTAATGTCTCCTCTTTCATTTATAATTTTATTTTTTTGAGTCTACTCTCTTTCTACGGTTAATCTAGCTAGAGATTTGTCGTGTTTTTTACTTTTCAAAAATTCAACTCTTAGTTTTGTTGACACTTTCTATTGTTTTCTTATTCTGTATTTTATTTATTTATGCTCTGATCTTAGTTATCTCCTTTCTTCCGTTAACTTTGGGCTTAACTTGTTTTTACTTTTATTATTCTTTCAGCTATAAAATTAGTTTACTTTTTTGAGGTTATTTTCTTAATTAAGGCATTTATTATTATAAAGTTCCATCTTAGAACTGCATTTGCTGCTTCCCACATGCTTAGTATGTTGTGTTTCCATTTTGTTTGTTTCAAGACATATATTGATTTCCATTCTGATTTCTTCTTTGACTCATTGATTGTTCAGGAGTATGTTATCAATTCTATATTTATGAATTTTCCAGTTTTCCTCCTATTCTTAATTTCTAGGTTCATATCATTTTGGCACAAAAGATACTTATATGATATAAATCTTTTAAAATTTGCTAAGACTTCTTTTGTGACCTAACATATGATCTATTGTGAAGAATCTTCTGTATATACTTGAGAGAAATGTGTATTCTGCTGTTGTTGGATAGAATGTTCTACATATATATATCTGTTAGGTTCATTTTTTCCTTATTGATTTTCTGTCTTGCTTTTGAGGTCAAATTCATAAAATCCTCTTTAAGTCCAAGGTCCTTCAGTTTAGTTCTTATGTTTTCTTCTATATATTTTATTGCCTCAGGTCTTATATTTAGGTCCTTAATCCATTCTGAGTTGGATAGAATTCTACATATATATATCTGTTAGGTTCATTTTTTCCTTATTGATTTTCTGTCTTGCTTTTGAGGTCAAATTCATAAAATCCTCTTTAAGTCCAAGGTCCTTCAGTTTAGTTCTTATGTTTTCTTCTATATATTTTTTTGTTTCAGGACTTAATCCATTTTGAGTTAATTTTGGTGTGTGGTGATAGACAACAGTCTAGTTTCATTCTTTTGCAGATGGCCTTCCAGTTTTCCCAGCACCATATATTGAAGAGGCTTTCCTTTCTCCACTGTATGTTTTTGGCTTTTTTTTTTTTTTTGTCGAAAATTTTTTGCCCATATAAATATGGGTTTACTTCTGGACTCTCAATTCTGTTCTACTGGGTCGTGTGTCTGTTTTTTTGCCAATACCATGACATTTTGATTATTGTCCCTTTATGGTCTAATTTAAAGTCCGATAGAGGGACACCTCCAGCTTTGTTCTTTTTTGTAAAGATGGCTTTGGCGATTTTGGATCTTTCGTGTCTCCATACAAATCTGATGATTTTTTGTTCTATTTTTTTTTTTTAAAGAATGCTG
>NW_006434840.1:311412-332508 GCF_000325575.1 Pteropus alecto
ATTACTAAAGTTGGTGTTATATACTTTTTCATTAAAGTCTTGCATTATCTTTTGTATTGCTGTTATGTCAGTCATAATTTCTCATCTTTTGTTTGTGTCTTTTCTCTTTTTTCTTTAGTGAGTCTAGCCAGGGGTTTGTCAATTTTATTAACCTTTTCAAAGAACCAGTTCTTTGATGCATTTATTTTTCTATCTTTTTTTTTGTTTGTTTTCAATTTCATTTATTTCTGCTCCGATTTTCATTATTTCTTTCCTTCTGCTGACTTTAGGCTTCATTTGTTCTTTCTTTCTAATTTTTTTAAGTTGAAGCGTTAGGTTGTTTATTTGAACTCATTCTTAGTTTTGGAGATACGCCTGTCGTGATATGAACTTTCCTCTTATGACCGCATTTGCCGTGTCTCAAAAGTTTTGATATGTTGTACTATCATTATCATTCATTTCTATGTATCAGTATTAGAATATTTTGAATTTGACTGTATACTTACCTTTACCAGTATGTTTCATATTTTCATGTTTTCACGATACTAATTAGTGTCCTTTCATTTTGGGTTGAAGAACTCCTTTCAGTATTTCTTGTAATGCAGGTCTAGTGGCAATGAATTACCTCACCTTTTGTTTATATTGGAAAGTCTTTCTTACTTTCATTTCTGAAGAATAAGTTTGCTGTGTAAAGCAGCCTGTGTTAGCAGGGTTTTTTTTTTTTTTCTTTCAGCACTTTGAATATATGTGTTGGTTCTACCAGGTTTCTGCTGAAAAAAAATACACTGATAGCTTTATGCAGGTTCTCATGTATAAGTTTAGATTCTTTTCACTTGTGGCCTTTAAGATTATCTTTTTGTCTTTGATTTTTGACAGTTTTACTGTAATATATCTTGGAAAAGTTCTCTTTGGGGTTACTTTGTTTGGGGACCTATGAAGTTCATGAACTTGGATTTCCTAAGCTTTCCCCAGATTTTGGGTGTTCTCAGCCATTATTTCTTTAAATAAACTTTCTGCCCCTTCCCTTTCTTGTCCTTATGGAACTCTAATAATGCACATTGTTTCTTTTAATTCTGGCCTACAAATTCTGCAAGCTTTCTTTAGTCCTTTTTATGCTTATTTATTTTTGCTGGTTAATTTCAAATATTTTCTCTTTGAATTTACTGATTCCTTCATCTGCTTGGTTGAATCTGATATTGAGGCTCTATTGAATTATTTAGTTCAATCATTGTATTCAGCTCCAAAATTTCTATTTGGTTCATGTTTATACTCTCTGTTGAATTTCTCAGTTTGTTCTTGTATCGATTTTCTGATTTTGTTAAATGGTTTATAGTGTTCTCTGTAGCTCTCTGAGCATATTTTTAAAAATATTTTTTCAATTTTTATTAGACAATTCATGTATCTTTATTTCTTTGGTGTCATGCACTAGAATTTTACTGTTTCCTTTGGTAGTGTTGCATTTCAGTGTTTTTTGTTTTTTCAGGATCCCTTTGGACTTGTGTAGCTGTCTGTACATTTGAAGAAGCAGTGACTTCTTCCAGACCTTACTGACTGACTTCAGTAAGGAAAAATCTTTATCTGCAGATGGGGGCATGCTGGAACATGCTGTGACCCTGGGTCTAGAGATGTGGGGAAACAAGTACAAGGATGTGTGGAATCTCAAGTCCAGAGAGTGTGGTGTCTTGTTGGCTCAAGAAGCTGAGATCTACAACTTTGACAACTACAAGGTCTTTGCTGAGAGCTGAAGGTGGTCTGCTGTGACTGCAAGTTATGTTGGGGTCCTCAGCAGTGCCTCAAAGTCCAGTGGCTAGGGACCAGGACATGTAGTTTTGGTGGCTAGGACTGATGTACACATGTTCAGCTGTAAAGGCCAACTTCAGGTGCCTATGTGGCGGTAAGGGCTGGCTATAAACTTACATGAACAATATCCCTGACTTTAATTGTCTTTTATAACATTAACGTTTTTAAGACCCTAAGCAGCTGTTTTGCAACATAATCCTCAATTTGGATTTATTTGATAATTTCATAGTGTTTAGATAATCTTGTCAGTTAAACCCCAGAATAAATCTCAAATTTCTCCACTAATTTTTGACTCCATCTCTACCATCCTAGCCCCAGACCCAGTTATTTGTGATCTGGACTAATTTAAGAACTTTCCAACTATTTCTTTTCTTGTTCCACTTTAATCAATTGTCCTAACGGCAGTCAGGCTGATCTTTAAAAATGCAAATTCGATCATATCATACCTATACTTAAAACCCATCAATAGCTTCTACTTCTCCTTTAAAAAAATACAAATCTCTTACCTTGGCCTTTAGAGCCCTTCATTATCTCATTTCTACCATCTCTCTGACCTTATATTTCACCATTGTTCTCAATTACAATATACATTTTACACACCACTCCCCTTCTGGGGCTTCTTGCCATTTTAAGATATACCAGTTCTTACCTGCTTTAGGGCCTTTCATGTACTGCACATTCTTTCTGGAATGTTTTTCCTCCTGTTTTTTTACTTGGCTTTCTCCTACTCATCATTCATATCTCATTTTAAATATCATATTCTTAGAGAAGACTTTAATGACCACTTATTGCAAAATAGATATGCTCTGTGATTCGATTTCATAGCCTGTTCTTTTCCTTCATACCCTAATTATAATTTGTAATTCTATATCTATTTGTATAATTATTTATTTAATATGTATTCCATGAAGGCAGGATATTCCCTGTATTCCCATGTTAGCTATTGCCTAGGACATGGTAGTGAACTCAGTAAATATTTATGGAAAGAAGAGATTGTTGGGAAAAGTTATGAACCCTCAGACTGCATTTAAGCACATATTTACAGTTGCACATGTCATTCAATTTGTCCATTAGGCAGAAATGTTCTAAACATCTTGTTCACATGTCTAGACTTTTCTGTTACACACTCTCATTTTTAAAATTAACTGAGCACCTCTGTTACCATTGCAAACCCAATGGCCTTCCTGAGTTATTTCACATCTTTTTTTTTTTTCAAACCCTTCCAAGTGACTTACAGACCTCTTAAGGCAGTGTCTCTCAAACTGACATAATGTATGGACCCCTCTTTAATGGAAAAAAAAATGTTGGAGCCCTAAAGTTAACTTAAATTATTTTTATTATGATGGTATTTAAATATGTTTAAACATGAAACTATACACAACTCTTTAAGCTTATAGTCTTTCTAAAACTATAAACCAAAACATATTTTCAAATTAAATAAAACCTGTCCAACTAACAAAGTTCAAAATAACAACATTGTCTTTTGCCACAAATAATTGTCCATTGAAACATGAATATGTTACTGATTGCTTTGATACACATTATTTTAAATGCCCATGCCTGTACCACCTTGAACTCCAAGATGCAATTCTCCCACTACATTTTCCTACTCCAGCTACTACAGAACCATCACGTGTATAGCCTGCCATGATGCCATTTATTCTTCCCTTGGTGAGAATACATCATTTACATATTAATTTCACTGTTATTCTCTTCTTATTCCACTATAATTAAACTCATGAAACATATAATTAAAATAATATTCTTAGCACGGATTCCAAAACTAATAGCAATACTGTTATGAAGTGTTCAATGAGATTATCCTCAATGTGATATTATTAGGTTATATACTAATCAGAATGAAAAGACACAAAGATGAGATGCTACCACCTGAGACGATGTTCATGTATCCACAGGGTGTTTTGAGCAGCTCAGAGAAATGAGAGAATTCTTGCCATATAGAAAATACACGGTTCAGAGATTCCACCATCCAAATGTAATGTATTAATACCTAAATGTACATTTTTAAAAAGAGATCGTTTTTTCCTATCAAACAGATCAGCTTTGATGATGAATTGAGCATTTTGGCCTTAGCTATATTAATTACAACAATGACTACTACCAATTTACTGATCATCTACAGTATGTTAGGCCCTGTACTAGGCTCTTTACATCTCATTTTATCCATAGAATCTCATTTTATCTTCATGTAATCTTCTTATATAAATAATATCCCCATTATTCATTTAAAGAAACTGAAGCACAGAGACATTAAGTAAATAGTCCAACACTACAGAATCAGTATATGAAGGAGATGTGTTTAATGTGTAGGCCAACTGGGATTTGACTGACTTCAAAACTTGTATCTACCCCCAAAATTTGAAAGCATTTATCTGTAAAGGTATATGTACCCCTGTGTTCATTGCAGAATTATTCACAGTGGCCAAGATCTGGAAATGACCAAAATGCCCTTCGATAAATGATTGGATAAAGAAGATGTGGTACATATATACAATGGAATATTACTAAGCCATAAGAAAAGATGAAATGCTGCCGCTTGTGACAACAAGCATGGATCTTGGGATTATCATGCTAAGTGAAATAAGTCAGACAGAAAAAATTGATAACAATATGATTTCTTTCATACATAGGAGGTAAAACTGAAAGTAACAACTAATGTTGCCCCCATAAATTTAATAAAATAAACTTGTATTTTACTATTATGTTCTACTGCTAATTGACTAACTATACCTAAATTGTTCTGCTATTTTAGTGGACACATATAGTTCAGCCAAAAGAAGTTACCTGTGTGATTTTATTTATTTATATTTATTGAGGTAACATTGACATATAGCACTATATTAGTTTCAGGTGTACAACATAATGACTCGATATTTGTATACAATGCGATGATCACCACAATTGATCTAGTTATCATCCATCACTATACAGAGTTACAATTTTTTTCTTTTTTTTCTTGTGGTGAAAATTTTTAGAATTTACTCTTATCAACTTTCAAATATGCGCTACGGTATTGGTGACTATAGATAATAATACTGTTAATAATATTACATTCCCGTGACTTATTTATTTTATAACTAGAAGTTCGAACTTTTTGACCTCTTCAACTATTTCACTCACCCCACCAGCCTCCCATCTAGCAACCACCAATTTGTTTTCAGTATCTATAGGCTTGTTTTTTTTTATTACTTATATGATTTTTAAAAACAATTTTTAGAGTATTCTCTTTCAATGAAAAATCATGAACTGCTACATAAAACAGCGATGACTCTTAAAAATATAATGTTGAGAAAAAGAAACCAGACACTAAGTAATACATATTGTTTGGTTCCACTTATATAAAGATAAAAAGCAGATACAACTAATTTATTGTTTTAGAAGTTAAAATAATGGTTATTTTCAGAAAGAGTTGTGACTGAAAAGGAACATGGAAGGTGATTATGAAGGGATTTGGTAATAACCTCTTTCTTGATCTGGGTGCTGGTTTCACAGATTACCAGCTCATTGAGTTTTACACACATGATTTGTACATATTCTGTATATAACTTATATTTAAATAAGTTTAGCTTAAAATTATTCTTTTCAATTTAACTATATGGCTGGGTATGAATTTACATCTTCTTTAGGTAAATGCTCCTTTAATTTGAGTATTGCAGAGTGATAGTTCTAATCAATAGCCACAAACAAATATAACCCTACTCACATCATTGAAACAGACCCACAGAGACCCAGTCTGAGCCTCATTCTGAGCCAGACTAACTAGATTTGAAGCCTAGCTCATTCAATATTATTTTATATTAGTTTCAGATGTACACCATAGAGGTTACACATTTATATAATTTACAAAATGATGCCTCCGATAAGTCTAGTACCCACCTAACACCATACATAGTTATTACAATGTTATTTACTATATTCCCTATTCTGTACTTTATATTCTCATGAATATTTTGTAACTACCAATTCGTACTTCTTAATCTCTTCAACTTTTTCACCCATCCGCCCAACATCCTCCCATCTGGCAACCATCCCTTTGTTCTCTGTATCAAAGACTGCATTTCTGTTTCATTTGTTCAGTTATTTTGTTCTTTAGATTCCACATATAAGTGATATTGTATGGTATTTGTCTTTCTCTGTCTGACTTATTTCACTTAGCATAATACTCTCTAGGTCCATCCATGTTGTCGCATATGGTATGATTTCATTTCTTATGACGCAGCAATTCCACTTCTGGGTATTTATCCAAAGAAATCCAAAATACTAATTTGAAAAGTTATATACACCCCCTCTGTTTATTGCAGAGGAATCCAAAATACTAATTTGAAAAGTTATATACACCCCTTCTTGTTTATTTACAATAACCAAGATATGAAAGCAACCTAAGTACCTATCAATAGACAATTGGATAAAGAAGATGTGGTACATATATACAATGGAATATTGCTCAGCCATACTAAAGTACTCTGTTGCTCTACTGCCAGTATTTTTATGAAGCATAGTATTCAGAAAATGGATTTTGCCTTCTCCTATACATATTCAAAATTATTCAGGTCTGTTTTCCAGTCTTCTTTTTTAACTGTTGAGCAAAAGCAACAGCAACAAAAAAATTAAATTCAACAATAAACAAAAATTGAGTTGATCTCTGCCTAATGACCAGTAGAAAGTCCTCCCAACCCAGAACTTATTAGGAAATTTTGCAACCTATCTGTATTAAACCTGGTTTCTTGTATCAGAGATAAACTCATTTCCTCTCCTCTCAAAATCCTAATGGTATCTCTCAATCTGAAGTCTTTATTCTGTTCATATCATTGCCTCAGTCTCTGTATTGTTTCTCTTCTGAAGAAAATTAGAGTATCATTTAGAAACCCATTTAGAATGGGACTGCCATTCAAATATTCTTTGCCTCGTGTATGAAAAAGGAGCCACATACTAAACCTGACAATCTCAGAGGAGGCCAGCAGGGCAAGCCCTACAAACTAAGAGACCAAAATTAATCACATAGGATGGTCTGAACACAAAAATTCCTAACTCAAAGCAGATTATGACAAGTAGTCACATCTTGGGCCATAGCTTTCTTGACAAAGGTCAGTCTTACCTTATGTAAGCCTGCCTATTGTCTTTTTGCATCTAAGATAACATACCCTTGAAATGTCAGAGTAATCCTTTTCTTTCCAGACCCCTCAAGGCATAGCCCAGGGCACTAGAACATGAGACCACAGAACCCTCATTTGTTATCTTGTTCTCGCATACCATTTCTGTGTGCTGTAAATGTTGCATACCATCTGTATGTGCTGTAAATGTTAATTATTATCTATCATTTAGTTACTCAGCAAAGTAAAAGAAGTGTGTGTCTCTCTGTTTTACTTCTTATCCAATCCCAGAGATTTCTCCACTTTGCTTTCTCCCACCCCCTTAATCTATCACCAGTGGATTCTATGTAACTCTCCTTATGTTCTTTGATTCTAATATATAAAATAAGCTGCAAAACTAACATTCTGCAGAGCATTTTTTTTTAAACCATTGAGATTTTGCTTCCTAGCAATTGTCATCAGTTTGGCTCAAATAAACTTATTAAAATTCTCTATAGGTTTGGAACTTTCTTTTGTCGACAATCCATCTTTCACTTCACTTTTGGTATTCACTCTCTATCCCTTTTTGCCTATGTCATCATCATCCAATATAGTTCTCTCCTTGGCTCATGTCACAGGCTGCATTTCCTCATTGAAGCTTATATTTCCAATCTTCTCTTTTTGGTCCTTCATAATTTTTCCTCATTCAGCCAGATTTATCCCCTCTTCCACTTTTTACCAACTTCTGTGTTACAGTTTTTCTCTTTGATTACTTCTGTGTATTTTGAGTGATTGTTATACCATACCCTAAATTCTTACCTACCTGTGGTGAGTCTAGGTGTGTGATTATGTATTCCATTTGACAATACAATCCTATGAATTTCTATTACAATGTTACCGATTTATTAATTTTGACTGGAAAAATACTATTTACATATTTCATTGGTGTTGCTCTTCCTGAGCAGCATTGTCAGTACTAGAAACTATAATAAGGTTCCTTTCCACTGCACATTACCTAAAGAACTACAAAAGAAGAACTCTTTGATTGCCTTTTAATATGTAAATTGTTTTCATTAATCAAAGAAAAGAGATGCAAAATCATCTGAGGAGAAAGAATGACTCTCAAGCCCATAAAGCATAAGTATACTATGACCTGATTGACTGTATTAGCTTCTTAAGAAAGAATGAATGAATCTGAAGGGGCTGGAGAGGTCAGTCAGCTACAAAAGCATAGGAAAAGGAGAGTCCCTGAAGTACATTGGTAGTACCCAGAGGATAAAAGGTGACTTAGCTATTAGATTTCCAGTATTTTTAATCCCATAGCAAGACAAACTCTGTTTGGAGATGGATGTACAGCACTAATGTGGATTTATGTCAATAAAATTTTGGTTTATGATCTTATGAACCACAGTTTACCTAACAACCACTTTACTACATCTCATCACACAGTCTTTACATAATTTTTCCTGTGCCTGCTCTAATTACACTCAAAGGGCAATCAATGATCCTTCGTTTTCTTGTTCTGATTTTTATTTGGTTTTGCATTTAGCATCTAAATGCATAAATTTGAATACTTCTAGTAGGCCTAAAAGTGCTATTTCTCAATGTAAATTAATAAATTGCTGTTCTGGTGTCTATCTCAATATCATCCACCTTTTCATTTTTTGTGAGTCAGTCTCTAAGGGCCTTAACTATTTTGGATGCTGACAAGAGTGAGTCTTTTGTCTTTTGTCTCTTTGGACTTGCAAAGTGGATGACGAAAGGCATAAGGCAGTCTTTAAATTAGCAGTCTTCAAACATTTTTGACCTATGCACTCCCATAACAGAATTTTGAACCACTGCATACACCTGACACATATTTAAGCTGACATCTAAAGTTTGTCATCATGTATTTAAATAATGGCAAAAACATAATTTCTGAAGTATCCTGAATATTGACATTTTAAAATAAACTCTCATTTTCTTAAAAATATCCAACAAAATCTAAATACTGCAGCAACTTGATATCCACCATCATTTGATTTTAAAATACATTAACAGGCTCTTCTTAACAATTGAACAATTTGTATATTTTTTTTCTTCTTATGTACACTTCCATTTATTATAACTGCAAAAGGTTGTCATAATTTTATATATTTTTGTTAGGAAGCCTTTCATTGATTACTTTATCATACTTCCTCACTATGAAATTATATAAATTAAAATTAATTTTAAGAGTTAAAAACTTGTTCTGTATTATTATCATTATAATAATTGTTAGCACACAATCGATCAAGATAATATAAATATATCAACTTTGATAAATATTATATATAAAAAGATAAAATTTCATTGGAAATTTGAGGGTTTTTTCCCTATTAATTTATTTATCCAAACATGAATATTACTTATTGTTAGCAAGTCTTTCCCTTTATTTGTTATTATAAATGTGAGCACTAACAGGTGTAAGATGGTATCTCATTGTGGTTTTGATTTTCATTTCCCTAATAGCTAGCAATGTTGAGCATCTTTTCAAATATTTGTTGGCCATTTCACTGCTGGTGGGACTGCAAATTGGTACAGTCACTATGGAAAACAGTAAGGAGGTTCCTCAAAAAACTCAGAATTGATCTACCACATGATCCAGCATCCCTCTACTGGGTATTTACCCTCAAAGACTTGAAAACCCATATCTGAAAAGATATTTCACACCAATGTTCATAGCAGCATTGTTAATGGTGGCCAGGACATGGAAGCAACCTAAGCGTCCTACGATAGATGATTGGATGAAGAAACTGTAGTACATATATGCAGTAGAATATTAGTCATAAGAAGAGATGAAATACTGCCATTTGCAATAATACGGATGGACCTCTAGATAATCATGCTAAGCGAAATAAGTCAGACAGAAAAAGTTGAAAATCCCACGATATCATTTATATGTGGGATATAAACCTAAAAGCAACAAACAAACAGGACAAACAAACAGAGACTCATAGATATGGACTATAGACTAGTGGTTACTGGAGGGTAGGGGGTGGGTAAAGCGGGGAGGTAGATGGGGTAAAGGGGATTGAATATGTGGTGACAGAAAGAAATCTAACGAGGGGAGGTGAACACAGTGTAAATATATATATGCCTTACTGTTAAAGTGTAAAAAAAATATGAGTACTAAAATATATAATAAATAAATGAATAGATGGGAATGGAAGGACTCTTATAGTAATTTCCTTCCATCTTTAAGTTCCTTCCAAATAGTATGCCAAAAATCACATAGTAATCTATCTTCATAAATTATCTTAATGACCTATCAGCTGGCAATTCAATTAGGTGCTCTTTCAATTTTTCCAAAGCAAAGAATTGGAAATTATGGACTTGCAAAATGATTTATTATAACCTAGTCGTTAGAATCATTCAGTTTCTCAACATGGAAACCAATATATAATTCAAGTTGTCCCTTTGTTGACTCAAGGTTTTTACACCCAGAAACAATTCAACATAGCAAAATCTTAGATGTGTGGCAGAAGTATGCCTTTATTTTGCAAAGTGGCAAAAAGGGATACCTTGACCTCAGTGGTATTTTCTAAAAGATACATGGAAATCAAGTTTCTAGAAATTGATTCCATTTAAACTGTCTTTATCTTCCTATGGTTTGAAGAGACCTTGTGTAGACAAACTCGTTTGAAGACTTTCCCAAGATAATACTGCTGTGACTTCTGTATCTTCTGTCACAACTGATGTTTACTACCAACAATGGACATTACATTTGCACGAGTTTGACCTTTCCTAACTTGAGTTATCTTTGTTTTTCCCTCCATCTTCTATAGACCACTAGACTGCCTATAAACACTGCATTATTCTCTGATTTGTACTTAGGTATTTTCAATGTCTGATGGATTTGGACTACAACATCACAATTCCCCAAGAGATGCTGCTGTAGATGCCAGTCTGAAAACTTCAGGTTATTAAAAGTAAATAACAGCCGCCCTATTTATCTAGTATACAGATTTTCCAATGAAAGCAGTCACCTTGGAAAGAGATTTGTCTTAACTCCCTTTATTTCTCTATTGTCACAGGAGAGTTCAGAGTACTGATACTATAGTCTTGGGAATCCACTTGCAAATGCATGTGGAGGAAGTATGTCCTCCCACTGCTCTGCTGCCAGGTGTATTTCTGTTGGTATTCTTTTTTTTTTTTTCCCAGTAGGAACAGCCTTTATTGGTTGCAATGGGAGGTGGAACAGGAGGGGATACTACAGCTCCAGCTCCTGGGATGGCTTCACAGAGTCTGTTGCAGTGTTCCAAAAGTTGTGGGTATTCTGATTTTCATGTTGGAATCAGTTTTTGCACACAAAATTTTCAATGGTGACATATTCTTGACTATAATGTTTCTAACTTCAACTCATAACCATACTGCAAATTAAATGGGCTTCATAGAGTTATCTTGGAAATATAACCTCTGCTTTACATAAGTAATTGAATGTTTATGTAATGTCAGTCCCAGAGAATCTTTTCTTATAATAAAAATGTTTTCTTTTTGTCACAGCAAAAAAAAAAAAAATACATATTTATAAGACTGTCAGAAAGAATAAGCTATTTCCAATATTATATGCTTTGTTTATGGAGCCTCCAGAAGAGAAATTTATTACTCAAGGAAATGAAATCCACTGAAAGATTCACAAGAAAAAATGTTCTACCTGTGGAGTAAGTTTTTGGCCGACTTTTCAGTCTGTCGGTTGGTGGCTGATCCCAGGTGTTTGAATAAAGACAATGGCATCTTATTGTTACTTTCATACATGTATTCTTGGAAAGAGCATACTTCTCTCTTTGGGGTAAAATGTGATACCTTAGGTCTGAAAGAATTCAGGCTGTACTTGGGCCACTTTCCAGAATTCTTTAGTGTGGGTCTTATGGCACTGTGTCTCACACCAGTTGATGAGAACCATCTGGACACCTGATTCGCTGTGGGCCACCAGCACCCCTAGCTCATTTTCCGCAGTGGTCAGGAGATAGTTGGACTGTGGGTCACCTAAGGAGATCACTTTGGCCAAAACAATGTCATCTGGATAGAAACTCATAAATTTCAACCTTGTCTTTTTCAGTAGCTCAGATATCTTCCTTGCAAATAGTTCCTGGAGAAAAGTTCTTAAGTAGTATGGACCCCACATACAGGATGTGTACTTTGGCAAAGTGCAAACTGATGCTAGAGACCTTACAGGTTACAATAGCCCCCACATCTGACAGTAATTGGGACTCTGTTTCTCTCATCACAGACACAAGAAGTACGCAGTTCTTGCTGCTCTTTGTCATTCAGCCAACAAGCAATGAAAAGATGTAGCCATGCTGGGTGTAGGTATCGCTGCCTAGACTGCCCTCCTCCAGATTACACAGATGTTCCCAGGGAATGCAGTACCTCACTGGTGGTGCCATTACTGCCACTCTCCCAAGCCCCAAGAAGAATGAAGCTGACTTCAATTCCAGAGCATTTTTAATGTCTACAATACTCCCTATTGCCAACATTCTATTGTTAAGGTGATTAAGCTTTGATGACCTCTAAAATAGTCGATTCAATTTCTTCTGACACTTTCTTTTGTCATCAATTCTGCCTTGTTGGTATGAATGAGATTGAAAGTAGCAACTGTTCTACTCATTTCTATATTCTGATGAAACACCTACTCTTTTGCTTTTCTTTTCCATGTTCAGTCATCCATATTAATTACCTTTAATTACACCTGAGTATTTTTCTCCAATCTCTCATTTTCCTTTTCCTTTTACTGATTTTATAAATCTAGAAAGAATTTAGTTATCCCAAATTATTTTTAAAGGCATTCATCAAATACAACTTATACTATAGTTTATAATATAAAATCTCATTCTGCCCAGCACAATAAGGCAGACTTTCACTCTGATCTCCTATCCTTCTCAAGCGCCAGTTTTTAGTTGAAAGATCCTCAAGGTTAGATAACTCTGATGGTAAAATACATAGGAAGATAAATGGGAAAAAAGTATTAGCTGCTATTGTTGTCGTTGTCATCATCATCATCATCATCTTCTTCATCAGAAAGAGAATGTTTGCTCCAATACAGACATATTTATACTCTCCCTAAGGTGAATAATCCATCTTCTAATAAAGTGACCCAAATGTAATCTTGGGTTCCTTTCCAACTCACTTCAGTGCTTCAGTGTTTCTACTCTTCAGGAGATAGAGTGAGGGAAAGGAAAGCTTGAACTTCTCCATCAAGGGTCAAAAACTCCAATGCCTATTGAACCAAGCAATTAGAGACCTTAGGGGTTACAATAACCCCACATCTGGAAGTAAGATAAGAAAATGAAATAAGTGGACCTGGTAGAATCACAATACATGCCTTATCCAAAAGAGACAGCCACCACTCAGCTCCAGTCAAATGTGGCTCTTCAAGTGTATGACTCCAATGTAGCTAGATCATTCAATTTTGAAAGGGAATCTTGAAATCTAAATTTGTATGGGAAATTTGTCAAGTTTTAGGTCTTGGTAAGCCAAAACCAGCCCGTGAGTTGCCAGTTTGTAATTTCTGTACTAGAGGTGAAAGTAGGTATCTAGCAATAGAATTTCCAAACATTCAAGAAAGACTGACTTGTACATTCTTTCTTTATAGGCAAACTAAATGAAAAATCAAAATTATTAGAAGATTACAGGGATCATGGGGTCAGAAGGAAAATAATAGGTAATTTGAATATACATCTCCAGAACAAAATATATATATCTGCCAGACAGACTGCATCTCTGCTCTGATAATTTACTGTTGTTTTTTTTTTTTATTTCATAGTTTAACTTACCAAGGGTAAATTTATTTTATTTGTTTTATTTCAGAGAAGAAGTGTGTCAGAGCAATTAACGTCTCTCTCATGTGTTTACTGACTGTAACTACAACCTGAAGTGTATGTATACTAGTCTCATTTTTGCTGATGAAGAAACAGGTTCAGAGAAATGAAATGAACTGCACTAAGGTCATACAGCCATAAGTGATCAAACTGGAGTTGAAATCCAGTCTTTTTGACTCAAGTCTGTGGTCTTGACACTATACCACTCTGCTGTCTCTCTAGTACTGACTGTATTATTTGCCCCTCTGTTCTTCAGTAGGAGTGGGGGACAATCATGCAAATACACTCTAGGAAGACAACACATTTAAGTAATACAATCACCTCAAGACCTTAACAACCTGGAATTACTTCCTCAGGATAAATTCCTAAAAGAAGAATTGCTCAGTAAAATTGTCTGCACATTTTATTAAACTTCTTGTGTTTATTAGCAAATTGTCCTTCAGATAAATTGTACCTAACAAGTAACCTAATTTCCAGCAGAGTATGAATTACCTGTTTCATCTAATAATGATAACAATAATGTTACTCATACAGTGCTTATTATGAATGGGGCACTGTTTTAAATGTTTGACATATGTTAATTCATTTGATTCCCAAACAGCCTTTCATTTCACAGATGAATACTGAAGTACAGAAAGGTTAAGTTACTTGCCCAAATCATGCAGCTAATAAGTGAAAGTAGTGGAGCCCAAATTTGTACCTAGACAGTCTAGATTAAGTATGTCAAGACTAGATATTACAACAGTCTCTTTAATTTTGTAGACAAAAATATTTCAGTTACTTTAATTTGTTTTTTTTTCTTTAAAAGATAAAATATTTTCCTTCTTTCCTTCTGTTCTTCTTTTCCTTCTGACCTCCCCTGTCTTTTGCAACATTAACATATTAACGTCCTTTGTCTAATTTTCACTTCAAGTGTTCATTTTTAAAAATTGATTTGTAAGAAGTATGTTATGTCAAAGATACTAAAACCTCATGTATTATAAATGTTGCATGTTTTTTTAGTTTGACTTTAATCTTTTAATTTTTATTTCATTTTTGACATATGGAAGTTTTAAAATCCTTATTTAATAAAATATGTCAATCCTTCCATTTATGGTTTTTCTTCGTTATTTTAGAAGGGTCATCACCATGCCTAGGTTATATAAATATTTGCTCTAATATTTTATGATTCCGTTTTTTTATCTAGAATTTATTTTGTTATTTAACATAATTTATAAATGGTATTCTTTCCACCTTCCCAACACTATTAGGGATTTATTATTTTTCTCATGTCATTTCAATCAACTTAATGGGATTTGGCAAAGAGAGGAGGTAAAAACATAAGCTCAGAACAACCTTGAACAAGAAAGCTGATTTAAAACAGTTAATTATTTAATTTATTATTCTTTTTCTTACAAGTTTCTTACATGATCTACTTCTTGAATATATTTTGGTCATATGTATCTTCCTGGAAAAGTTATACAATTGTCCATTTTTCTTTGTTATTAGCAAAGATTGCTACAAAGTTTCATAATTTTTAAAAAATCTCCATCTGTGATTAAATCTACTTATGCAATCCCAGTTTTTGTGTACATATCTTGTTGCACTTAACTTTTAAGATTAAGCTAAATGATATTGTGCTTCTCATTAACAAAAGCATGTTCATTCAACCTCTGGAATACTATTTTTTATTGTAAGTAATTTAAAACATTAAAATGAATATTTTTGGCATAAAATGCAAAATATCACATCATTCACAAAATAAAGGCTAAAAACTCAAGGAAATGTGCTTTTGGCAGAACTCAGAGACAGAAAGTAGAGTGATAGTTTCCAGAGGCTGGTGAGCAGGAAGGAATAGGGAGATGTTGGTCAAAGGGTATAAATACAAACTTGCAGTTATTACATGAATAAGTTCTGGGAATCTAAAGTACAGTAGGGTGATTATAGGTAATAATACTATATTACATACTTGAAAGTTGCTCAGAGTATATTCTAAGTGTTCTTGCTACAAAAAAATGGTCATTATGTGATGTGATGGAGGTGTTAGCTAATGCTATGGTGGTAATCATTTTTCGATATATATGTACATCAAATCAATGAGTGGTACACCTTAACTCACACAATGTTACATGGCAATTATATCTCAATAGATCCAGAGGAGAGGGAGGAAAACAACAAAGGCCAAAATAACACTAAATCTCTAACATTATTTACTGAACCCAAACCATGATTCCCCTCATGGAGAGATGCTCCTTGACAAGTCTTTTACTTCTTCAGAAACTACCCTTCTATGGAGGGACTCCAGGATGATTGCTATTTATTCTTACTTCTGCTCTCTAATACAGAGTTTACAGTAGGCAAAAAAAAATGTGCTTTTGGGATACCAGAAAGAGGGTGACCCCCCCTCCCCACACTGCTTGTTCTTCAGTAAGGGACTTGAAATAAAATCACCTAAATAATAATGGTTTATCTATTTGGCTTACTTCTTTGAAGAACTTCTTAAATTTACTTAACAAATTTTATTTTTTCTGTCTGTTAAGTCATTAACGTTTGCTTGTATCATTTGTAAGCAGTGTGCTTACCTTTTTTCTTTTCTGTTGTCCTATTGATTTGAAGGCCTAATTCATTTATTTTCACTTTTAACTTTTTGGCATTTAAAATCTTTGAGTATATAAATTTAACCCTGAATTCATTCACATAATACACAGTAAATTAAACATCATTAAACTGGAACTTGATAAGAATGCAGATTCTTGAGCACCACTTATTTTGGTAGGTTTGTAGTGGGGCCTAGGTTTGTGTATTCTTTTTCAACAAGATCCTTAGACCACAAATAGGGAAGTCCCATCATACTTATTGATGTATATGTTCTCATTATCATTATTTTTCTAAATTCCCTCTAATAAAAGTATGATTTACAATTTGACCCAAAAGTATGTAATTCTGTTTTAATTATCAAATGGTTGAGTTTTCATTTATATTTTCACTATTAATATTTAGGTTTGTTCTACTGGAATCAAACAAGATGATGTGATATTTTCTTATTTTGGGGGGAGGAAAATTAAAAATTGCTCCAAATTCAAAAGTATTATAACAAATATTCATACCTTTACCATTTAGAATTAACTATTGCTATTTTGCCATATTTGCTTCCATTTTAAAGATGAAATACATTTTTACAGATTTAAATCCATTTCCTTTTAGTTACTATCTTGTGCCCTATTCCACTTCCTCTTCCTCAGGGATGCAAGTTTGATATGAATCATTCTAGTATATTTCCGATAGCTCCACATACATATGAATGCATCTATAAACACTATAGAATGTTGTGCTAATTAATTAGGTTTTGAAATCTATACATATTAATATGTTAATTCCTTTTATCTTCTGTATTCTATTAATCATATTAATTATACTATATTAATCCATTCCTCTATTGATAGACATCACGTACTCATATTTTTTACTTATCTTGAGATTTATTAAGGTATTTGTGGCCTGATGACTTTCATATGCTGTTAAACACCGGCTGGATACTAGGAAGGAAAATATTTTCTGTACAGTATAAACTAGGGTTAGAAATTTATACATAAATTTGAAATTATTTGTTCTATTATTAAAGTGATACATCTTTATTTCTTCTATTTATCTGTAACTAAATTAGGTAAATATGTCAATGTCTGACACTATTATTGTGCACCTGTCAATATCTACCGATAATCTCCCCCAAAATACCTTCTGATTTTTTAAAAAAATTATAATGCAGTACATACTTATAATAGCCATCAAAAATTAAAAATTAAAGTGTAGTTATTCATAATTTCAGCACTAAATAATTACCACCAGTAACATACTAATGTATAGCATTCCGGATTTCTTTTTACACATATGCTTATAGAGTTTACATATATAAACTGTTTAAAATAGTTTTAAAATACAATAAATATGTATTTTTTGGTATTGAAACATACAGGCTTATATAATTTGTATTACACATAAATATATAAATATAACTGAAAGTAAAAATACTGAGATTTCCCTAGAATTACTGTTCATTTCAGGTATATCTTTAAAAATACTTTATATCTTATACATTAACCACCCATTTTTAAATATATTGCATAGTATTTTATTGTATGGCAATATTATAACATATTTGACCAATCCTGTGTAAGCAGACGCTGATTACCTTTTAAAATAAAAAATTTAAAATGCTGCAGTGCAAATACATTTTATACATATATATATTTTGCATCCTTATCCAATTATTTTTATAGGCAAGGTCTTTAAAAGAGGTATTTCTAAAGAAAAATGGAAATATTTAAAATGTTGATCTATATTTTCTAATTGCCTTATGATTATAAATACACTTCCATTGGCATGAGACTGCATTTTCTCAGCTCTCTGTAAGATTTATTATTTTTCATCTTTGACAATGTAACCAGCAGAAGTAGAATCTCATTGTTTTAATTTGGATTATTTTGATTACTGGTTAGGTTACTCATCCTTTTATATGCCCATTGGCCATTTACACTGCTTTTGTAAAATGGCCAATGGGCATATAAAAGGACGCCTAGTCTTTCCCATTGCCCTATTGGGGATGTTAATCTTTTCCTCTTTGCTTTGTTCTTTATTTTTTATTTTTGTCTTTTACATGGGGTCAGTTCGATTCAGGCTTTCATCTTTCCACTGCCTTATGGACTTCAAATATACATATGTGTCTATGTGTCTATTATACATATGTATATCTATTTCCCCCATTGATATTTTAATGTCCTCTACGGAACCTGGCTCCCTTTTCTCTCTCCCTTTCTCCTTCCCTCTCTTTTTAGTTCTCTATCGTCTCTTTATTTTCCTCTCTGGTTCACTCTTTGTTTCTCTCACACTCTCATTTTATTTCAGTACAGAAGTTTTTAATTTTGCCCGAGTCGTATCTATTATTCTAGGCCTGGCGACGCGTCATAAGAGGGGGAGGGTGGGGAGATGCGCGCGGCACTGGGGGAGGGGAAGGGGCGGGGAGGAACGGGCGGAGCAGCTGCGTGAGTTGCTGGGAGTGCGCTCGGTGGGATCACACGGCGGCAGCGGAGGCCCAGAGACCTGATCGCTGAGATCTCGGCCTGCGGCCTACACGGAGCCTTCTCTCCACCCGAGGATCAGAAAACCGCAGTCTTCATTACAGAGGTACGGTGCTCCGCGCTCCCCGCCTGGCCCAGCCTGCTGCGGCGGCGCCTTCTTCCTTCCTCCTTCCCTCGCGCTCTCTCTCGCCCGCCCGCGCCTTCCCTGTCTGCCTGCGTCACCGCGGCCGCCATGGCTGAGAACGGCGAGAGCAGCGGCCCCCCGCGCCCCTCCCGCGGCCCTGCTGCGGCCCAGGGCCCTGCCTCTGCCCAGGCCGAGCCCAAAATCATCAAAGTCACTGTGAAGACCCCCAAAGAAAAGGAGGAGTTCGCGGTGCCCGAGAATAGCTCAGTACAGCAGTTTAAGGAAGCGATTTCAAAACGCTTCAAATCCCAAACAGATCAGCTAGTGCTGATTTTTGCCGGAAAGATCTTAAAAGATCAAGATACCTTGATCCAGCACGGCATACATGATGGACTGACTGTTCACCTTGTCATCAAAAGCCAGAACCGACCTCAGGGCCAGTCCACACAGCCGAGCAGTGCCGCGGGAACTAATACTACTACCGCGTCGACTCCCAGGAGTAACTCCACACCTATTTCCACAAATAGCAACCCGTTTGGGTTGGGGAGCCTGGGAGGACTTGCAGGCCTTAGCAGCCTGGGTTTGAGCTCTACCAACTTCTCTGAGCTCCAGAACCAGATGCAGCAGCAGCTCCTGTCCAGCCCTGAAATGATGATCCAAATCATGGAAAATCCCTTTGTTCAGAGTATGCTGTCGAATCCTGATCTGATGAGGCAGCTCATTATGGCCAATCCACAGATGCAGCAATTGATTCAGCGAAACCCAGAAATCAGTCACCTGCTCAACAACCCAGATATAATGAGGCAGACCCTCGAAATCGCCAGGAATCCAGCTATGATGCAAGAGATGATGAGAAATCAAGACCTGGCTCTCAGCAATCTCGAAAGCATCCCAGGTGGCTATAATGCCCTACGGCGCATGTACACTGACATTCAAGAACCCATGCTGAATGCTGCACAAGAGCAGTTTGGGGGTAATCCGTTTGCCTCCGTGGGGAGCAGTTCATCCTCTGGGGAAGGTACGCAGCCTTCCCGCACCGAAAATCGGGATCCGTTACCCAATCCATGGGCACCACCACCGGCTACTCAGAGTTCTGCCACCACCAGCACAACCACGAGCAGTGGCAGTGGATCTAGCAATAGCTCCAGTAGTGCTACTGGGAACACCATGGCTGCAGCCAATTATGTTGCCAGCATCTTCAGTACCCCAGGAATGCAGAGCTTGCTGCAACAGATAACTGAAAACCCCCAGCTGATCCAGAATATGCTATCTGCGCCCTACATGAGAAGCATGATGCAGTCCCTGAGCCAGAATCCAGATTTGGCTGCACAGATGATGCTGAATAGCCCCGTGTTTACTGCAAATCCTCAGTTACAGGAGCAGATGCGTCCACAGCTCCCAGCTTTCCTACAGCAGATGCAGAATCCTGACACACTGTCAGCTATGTCAAACCCAAGAGCAATGCAGGCTTTAATGCAGATCCAGCAGGGGCTACAGACATTAGCCACTGAAGCTCCTGGCCTCATTCCAAGCTTCACTCCTGGTGTGGGGATGGGGATGCTGGGAACCGCTATAGGCCCGGTAGGCCCAGTCACACCCATAGGTCCCATCGGTCCCATAGTCCCCTTTACCCCCATAGGTCCCATTGGGCCCATAGGACCCACTGGCCCTGCGGGTCCTCCAGGCTCCACTGGCTCCAGTGGCACCCCTGGGCCCACCATGTCTAGCTCTGCACCCAGTGAAACTACGAGCCCATCATCGGAATCTGGACCCAACCAGCAATTCATTCAGCAAATGGTGCAGGCTCTGGCTGGAGCAAATCCTCCACAGCTGCCAAATCCAGAAGTAAGATTTCAGCAACAACTGGAACAGCTCAACGCAATGGGGTTCTTAAACCGTGAAGCAAACTTGCAGGCTCTAATAGCAACAGGAGGCGACATCAATGCAGCTATTGAGAGGCTGCTGGGCTCCCAGCCATCATAATTACATTTCTGTACCTTGAAAAAATGTATCTTATTTTTGATAATGGCTCTTAAATCTTTAAACACACAAAATCATGCTTTACTTTCATTTTGATTCTTTTAAATCTGCCCAGTTATAAATCTAATACACATTTTAAGGTGGAGTCCATACCCCCAGCCCTTCTTCCCTCCCTCCCTCTCTCCTCCCTCCCTCCCTCTCTCCTCCCTCCCTCCCTCTCTCCTCCCTCC
>NW_006434840.1:332541-334778 GCF_000325575.1 Pteropus alecto
CCCTCCCTCCCTTCCAATTTCCATTTCCTTCCTTGTCTTGAATGGTAGGAATCAATGCTGTTTCACTCAAAGGTGTTGCATGCAAACACTTCTCTTTATTCTGCATTTATTGTGGTTTTTGGAACAGGTATCAAACTTCACAGTTGGGTGAACAAGTTTTGTCCTACAGATGTCTAATTTGTTTGCATATTTTAAACATTAGCCTATGATAGTAATTTAATGTAGAATGAAAATATTAAAACCAGAAGCAAATTATTTGAAGCTCTCTAATTCGTGGTACAATATTGCTTATTGTGACTTTGGCATGTATTTTTGCTAGCAAAATGCTGTAAGATTTATATCAGTCTTTGATCTTTTTTGTCATGTTTGTACACAGTACAGTAAGCACAATTGGAACTGTACATCTAGAAATATTACAACAGAATTTCTGATCAGGATATGTGTAATCGAAATGAGAGAATATAAGAAATATTTCTGGAGCTAGATGTGTCACAATTTTGTAGAATCTTACAGCATCTTTGATCAATTTCTCAGTGAAAATGTTGGCTAGGCAAGTTCAGTTAAAATATAGTAGAAGTGTTTATCCTGGTATTTCTAAGTATACATTTAATTGTACAGAAAACTTACTGTGTGAAATTGTGTCAAAATTTGCCGATCGACTGTATATGACCTTAATCTTTGTGCAGCCTGAAGGATCAGTGTAGTAAAGCCAGGGAAGTGCTTTTTACCTAAGACTTCCTTCTCAGCTTCTCTCATAAAGAGACCCTAATAATGCACATTTTGATTTGTAATTGGAAATGTAACTTTCACTGAAAGTGTCATGTGATGTTTGCATTACTTTTAACTGCTATGTATAAAGGAAACTGTATCTTTTGACTCTTACCAGTTATTTCTCTTATGCACAGGGAAAAATGCATTAAAAATGACTAAAAAAATAAAAAAATAATAAAAAATGGATAAATCTTTTCCTTTTTGCCTTCTGGCCCTAGGATCATGTTTAGAATGATTGCACCATCCCAAGATCACATAAATCTTATCTTCTATTTCTCTAATTTTAATGGTTTGGTTAAAATATTTCTTTGCTCCTCTTCAATTATTTTAATGTATGGATTTAGGAATTGTAACTTTTTTCCCCTCAAAGGATTAGCCAGTTGTTAGCCAGTATTTATTTCTGTGCCCTGCCCCATTTGAATTCAAACACAGAATGAAGTGTTAGTACCACTTAACCTTGTAGCCGTAGTGTACATACCAGCATGTAGTTATTGAGTTAGAGATATGACTTCACAGGTTAGGGCAAATCTTCTTGTTGATCTTTTTAATTTTTATTTTTCACAGTTTTCTGATGATTCTGACATATTTATTTTACCAGATGAACTTACAGTTAATTGGTTCTCCCAAAAGTAAATTGAGAATTTTGTTGGGACTGTCTTAAAATTGATATGAGAGAACTACAGAATTACAATGCTTTCCAGAACATGGTATGCTGCCTCATTTTTAAAATGTCTTTTACATTTATTTAAGTCCTGTATAATTTGTGACAAATGTATTCCTAAGTAATACATACATGAGAAAATACTGCTATTGGGAGCTCTTAATTAAGTTTGTTACTTATGTGGTCATTTTTGCTATATAGAGGAAAATGTATTTTCATAGAATAATTTTAAATTGGCAATTTACTGAAATTATTAATTTCAGATATTTTTGAGTTTTTCCTGGTACGCAATTATATCAGTAAGTTGAAATAATATGTACTTCTTTTCAAAATTTATAACATAGTTTCTGACTGCATGGGTTAAACATTTATAGAACAGTGCTAAATAATAAAAGTGGCAGTGGCATTCTTCTCATTTTAACTAGACTATGCTGCAGCAATTCTAAATTGCATTTTTGAAAAGACATTACTCTGGGAAATGGTCAAATAAGTTTGCAAAATGCTGTATACTATAGCCCCTCTTGAGGAGTCAGTGTGCCGTAAATATTGTCTAGTATTTTTTTTAAAGTATACTTCAGTTTAAAGAATAAAAACGATTTAACTTTGTTTAATTCAGCACTTCC
Organism: Pteropus alecto; assembly: GCF_000325575.1. Lineage (NCBI taxonomy): Eukaryota > Metazoa > Chordata > Mammalia > Chiroptera > Pteropodidae > Pteropus > Pteropus alecto. The sequence continues at coordinate 334,597 of NW_006434840.1, forward strand.
CAAAGTTATTTGAGTAAAGAACCACTTTTTTTCTTTTAAACATACCTAATAACATTTGGCCTATCGCTGTTCCTCAGAACACCAAGTGAGGAAATGGTGATTTATTATTTCATTGCTATATGGTGCTGGGCGTTGGAGATAATTACAAAGACAAAGTCTGCCATAAAAAATTTAAGAATTTT
>NW_006434840.1:334799-355612 GCF_000325575.1 Pteropus alecto
TAAATGCTAAATAAGCCAGTGGCATAGAAAATAGTAATAAGTCAGTAGCTACAGAAAAAAACTAGATGTTGTCTGAGGCCTGGATCAGACAATTGAGTAGGTGACTTTCAAACACTCAAGGAACACAATCCCTTAATTGCTCTTGCTGAATGTTTATTTTTCAGTACATTTTGTTTTCTCCCCCAAAAGATCCAGGTCTTTATAAATTTGACTGCATTTTTTTTATTTTGCTTTCTAGTTCATTAGTTTTTGTTTATAACTTTATTTACTCTTTTTTATTACTTTGAACTGTTCTTCCTCCATGTCTTACATGATGTAATTTCTTTTTGTTATTTTGCAGGTTATTTTTCCAGGCTCTTTTTATTTTTGGTTTTCTTTATCTACAATTTTTTCAACATTGAATCAAGAAGGCTATATCCTGACTTGCTATCTTTTTCCCTTCAATAAGAGTGTGGCATTTCTTATATGCTTTCATTGTTTACTTGGTTGTTACTTCCTCCCTAAGCTTTCACTGGACTGCTGGGTGGCATAAGTTTATATTTATTGGCACTGTGATCCAGCAGGATGAGGCACTGGGGAGGAAGCTAGGGTCAGGGGCAACCCCAGCAGGAGTTCACCTCAAGATGGCTTTTCTCATTTACTCTCTCGGCCTCTACTTCAGGTACGTGTTTGGTATCATACATACTTTCACCACTTGTATAGGTGCATGGTGGAGGGTGGAATGGATACACAACATTGAAACAAGCCCTGTTGGCTCATTAAAGAGGACTCATATCAGAATGAGACCTCCATGTTTATTGAGAAACCATGATCAGAGACACTGAATTTGCCCTCTGAGAGTGGTAAGCCTGCTCCAAATTCTGTTGCTCTGCAGTGTCAAAATCACAACAAATGGAGTAATTCTAGTTAGGGCCTACCTCGGGGATAGGGGTTAAGGTATCAGGGAAGCCATTTGGCCTGTGTCTCATAAAAGGAATCAAACTTAGAATTTTGACATTATTCTCAAATGAATTGATTACTCCAGCCACAGACCCAGACTGACCTGATAGAAAATGCTCATTGTACAGCTTAATTTAGCAAATGTAAAAATTTTAAACTAGCAATTTTTATATTCCTAATTTGGCATTATTTTAAAAATACACTTGGTGGCTTAAATAAAATGGAAGCTACTCAAGCTTCCCTCCCTCAACTAATGAGTCAGTCTCATCCCAGTTCTTTTCATGCCTGCCCCTGCGTCCAATCTTTGCTCTTTTAAACTAGATGAAATTAGAGGTTTTCTGCCAGGATTTTTTTGATTTGTCAGCATATCACAGAACTTTAGATTGGTGATATGTTTCAGTATGGCCTCATCAGCATCATGTTTTACAGAAATTCCTTGAGAGTTCTGCCCTCATTGTACAGCTTTTGCTCAATTTTTGTTTCCCTGTGGTCATTTCTGTTGTAGGACAAAGGGAAGAATTGGGGACCTGTTCTAATGCTACTATCTTCCCAGAAGTCTGTTAGATTTAGAAGGAAAGCAGTTTTCTAAAAAGAGAATGGAGAAACATGATTTGGAAGACATGAGACTGAAGCAGCTTCATCAATGGTGTACATGCTTACCTAGGCTTAAGACACTTTGATGATGGGTTAAAACCCTTGGCAAAAGCTGCTCTAAATCAATGAACTTAAAAAGTTTGAGTAAGCCACCCTGAAGGAGTTGTTTGTCCTGATATAACATGGATAACATTTATCAAATACATATGTGTTGAGGCATGTAGTTCTAGCTGTATTGAGGTATCTAAGCACAGATTTGGGATCCCTAAGACAGTACTTTCAAAACTCAACTTCAGAACTTCTTGGCCCAATATTTAGATTAGCAAACTTAAGGTAATTTCAGGAAACATTCTATAATTCATTATTGAAAGAATTGTTTACGTGCATGAATGAAAGTAAAAGATGATTACTCAGCTCGAGTGTAGATTTCATAAGATTGTCTTTCCAGACTAAATTTCTATTTTAGATTGGGATAACAATAATAGCTAATGTATTCACAGTTATGTTCAATTTTCATAACAACCCTATAAGATAGTACTGTTGTTATCTTCCCTAGTTTACAGATAAGGAAACAAGCTAAAAGAGGTTTAATAATTTTCCGGGCTTAGACTGCTGTTAAATGAAAGTCAAAATTTGAAATCACTTCTGAGATTCCAAAGCGTGTACTTAAACAGTTGACGCTTCTTCCCCCTGAGTCTATTAATCTATACTAATGTGTCTATTATAGAGATTTTATAATAAAATATAAACTAGCTGGTCTTCTGGATGTTGTTGAAGAGACACATTAGCTTTTTTTAAATGGATATATCTCTGCGGCTTTTCATCTTGGAACAGGTTGCATAAAAATGCATATGATAAAATCAGTTCTGTCACAATAACTATAATTTGGAGATTTGCCTTTCTGACTTTTAAGTTGTGGCTAATATTTGAAACTGCTCTTCAATACATCTGTCCACAGGGGCCTAATACATATGGCATGTCTCCAAATTGGCAATCACATGGGCCACTTGTGCTTCAGCTGCTCTGGAGGATGCCTGCCTGTTTGTTGAGCTGCCTCCCAGAGACCTCAAAAAACAATAAACGTTGTGTACCTCACCATGACATTTGACAGTTTCTCAAAATATCCTTGAGAGTAAAATGGATTAACATGAACTATATGATAATGACAGGACAATAGATGGGTTAGTAATTCGAATTGACAGTGTTCAATATTGTGTCAGTGTGGATAAGAGGTTTCCAACTTCAGTTCTGTCCTATTAAAGCTATTTTTCAATGACTAGTATGAAAACATAAAATAGCTTGCCCATTCAATTGCAAGTGGTATAGTATTAGAAGGGAAAATAAATGCATTGGATGTCTACCAAGGTCCAAAAAGTCCTTAGTAAGCTAAAGGAAAAAATAACCAAATCTAGCAGGAATAAGTTGAATAGGCTCAAATGTTAAGTCTCATACTTGTATCAAAATTTCAGTTACCAAAAGTAAGTGGTTATGTGGCTTAAAAATAGCATATGTAAAGAAGACTCAGTGGTTTTAATTGACTCTAACATGAGCCAACCATAAGAAGTTATAGTGCACACACACATAATGAAACCTTAGGTTCTATTAAAAGAGACATGGTGTCCAGAACAAGGAAGTACTTCGTAATGTTTTATTCTGTACTTGATAATTTATGTTGGGAAATTTGGATCATTTCAGAGTGCCACAATCAATCTGGACACAAGCAACCTGGAAAGTGACCAAGATGGTGATTCATTTACAAATAGATACAAAATAATTATTAAAAGGGTCAAGAATGCTTAGTCTAAAGACTGGGGATTGTGGGTATTTTCTTCAAATAATGAAAGGCCTTGTCAGGTAGAAGAAGAGTAATATTTATGTGGGTAACTCCAGAGAGGGCAGATCAATTCAAATTTTTTTTTGCAAGAAGTCAGAATTTCGGCTTACTGTTAGGAACTTTATAGCAATTAATTGAACCTAACCCTCCTCACTAGAACTGTTTAAACAGAAGCACATTTGACAGAAATGTTCAATAATGGTTTTATGCATCAGGTAGAACTTTGAATTAGAAGACCTTCAAGATTCCCTCCAAAGCTAATATTCTCCCAATAGACTTTTCAATTTCTCACTGAAATTGCATGGTCTGAGATTAAAGTTGTTTCAGAATGAAGTCATGTTAAAGACTTCTATCTGCCATTTCCTAGTTTAATAAACAGCAACTCAGAAGTAGACCACACACTTTTGTTGGGATAAAAACCAGGTAAATTCAATATTCATTTTATTTCTTGTTGCTACACATGGGAAAAGGACTCAAACTACAAGATCTTAAACTTAATGTCACAAAGAGCTGTGAGCTTGAAAGGAAATAGGAGGGAATGTTTAAGGTCAAAGGGCTCTGGTTTGAAGTTGAAGGTTACAGGGCTACTCTGACCTCCTGTTTCTCTTGATACTGTTTTCCTGCCCTCTGTCATTCATGGTGGTGGTTAAAGTGGTGAGAGGAAGCTGAAACAGAGTGAAATATAAGATATGATGTATGTATGTGTGTGTGTGTATACGTATATATATGTATATATACATATATATAAATAATCTTGTATATATCTTATTAGATTTATTTAGAGAGAGAGAGAGAGAGAGCGCGCGCGCGCGAGCCTTTTAGGGTGGAAAGAAAGTTTGTGCTTTGCTTTACATGACATCTTGGGTTTCATTATATCAAATGATCTTCTGAGTAATTATGCTTTATGTTCTTTATAAGTTTCCCTAGGACTCTAAGGAATCTGAGAAAGAGCAGCCTGGTACTGGGGACAAGCTGAAACACGAATTTGCTTATTTGAGGAATGTGAATTGAATCTCAAATATGTGTATAAGTGTGTGTGTGCACGCACTTGCATATGTGTGTTTGTGTAACTGATTTTGCCAGCTAAATCAAGATCCCCTCCACATACGCTTACACTGATAAACTGCCCTTATATATTCCCCATATATGTATTTGCCTTCATGCTTTACTCACATTCTTGCTTCCATTTCTGGATGAATTCCTTCAGCATCTTTGACTTGTTTTAAATAAACCTTTTAAAGTAGTTTTAGATGTACAGAAAAATTGTGAAGACAGTACTGAGAATTCCTTATATCCCACACCAAGTTTCCCCTATTTTTCACATCTTACATTAGTATGATATAGTTGTTACATTTAATGAAGCAATATTGATACATTTTTATTAACATAAGTCCATACTTTATTCAGATTTTCTTAGTTTTTACCTAAAGTCCTTTTTCTGTTCCAGTACCCCATCCAGGTTACCACATTACATTTAGTCATCATGTTTCCTTAGATTACTCTTGGCTGTGACAGCTTCTCAGACATTACTTATTTCTAATGATCTTGATAGAGTGAAGGAGAACTGTTCAGGCATTTTGTGAAATCCCTCAATTGGGACTTGTCTGATATTTTCCCCATGATTAAACTGTAGTCTTAGATTTTGGGGAAGAAGATCACAAATAAAGTGATTTTCATCACATATCAACCATACCTACTATTAACATGACTCATCACTGTTGATGTTGACCTTGATCACCTACTTTGAGATAGTGCATACCAGTTTTACCAACTGTAAACTTAGTCTCTTTCCCCTCTTTCAACACTGTAATCTTTAGAACGAAGTTATTATGTGCAGCCCACACTTAGGTGGAGAGTTATACTCTACCTCCTTGATGGTGGAGTATCAACCTAACTTCTGCATGAGACATTTTTCCACCCATTCATTTAATAATTATTTATATCAATATAGATTCATGGATATTTATTTTATACTTTGGATTATAATCTGATACTACTTTATTGTGTAGCTCAAATTGTTCCAGCTTTGACCATTGAGTGCTCTTTCATGTTGATTTTCAAGGCCTTTTGACATACCTTCATCATTTTTTTGGATCATTTCTGGCACTACGGGATGCTCCAAGTTCATTTGTTTATTTCTTTGCTCACTTCTCAGAGCCATGGTTCCATTTATTGGAGGGTGGTACTGGAAACTAAGACCTGGGTGCTAGATGAGCTCGTTACTACTGGAACTTCATTGCTCCCAGACCCTCTCAGCAGGCAGAGCAAGGAGATATGTGTGTATAGTAATCCATGTATATATACATATCTATAAATATTTTATATGTAATCATCTGTATAATAAGCTAAACATGAGATCTTGCTGATGTCTCCAATTCTAATCCATTACCAAAAGGACCATTAATAATCCATAGGTGTTATTCTTACCTTTAACATCCCACTCCAATAGTGATAAAATTGTCTTCCACCATGTGCCATCCATTTTACTCAGTTGTTCAATTCCAGTATATGCGTACATCAGTACTTGAATTGTTAACCACTATGCCTGTGGGAAATAACTTTATCAATTAGAGTATAGTGTTCAGGTATGGTTTCTTTGCCTTTAGTCTTACAGACTCTACTCATTTCTAAAGTTACTTAAGTCAGCACCATTCTCCCCATACCTTTCAGTGAGATTATTTCATATATTTATAATTAAAATGTAATTACCTTATTTTAAAAAATAATTACATAAAATAATTAGTTTAAAATCAGTGGGGACTAATTTAGCTTTAAAAATAATTTATTATAAAAGGAATATATACTCTTTGTAAAATAAATTTAAAATGTAAAATATAATGGAGAAAATAAGAAAAAGCACTCATGACCAGAGGTAACAACTACAATTTTTATGTTTTTACCCAGTTTTATACATTTTAATATATGAGTTTTAGGTATACTATAGCATTTTTATCTTTTTAAATTTAATTTTTAAAAAACATTTTCTCTCTGATGCCCAGATTTTCACTTTTAAATTAAAAAGTAGCATATATTTTTATTTAAAAATTCAGAAATGTATAAAGAAAAAAGTTCCATCCCTGCTTACACTGAATTCCCAGGTCAAGGAGAAGAAAGAGGTAAATGTTAAAATTTTAGTTAATATATGATATATATATTCGTTCCATTTTCCTATTATGGCATTTTTTGCATTGATGACTATATATGTAAATTTTCAAAGACAAAAGGACTTATTCATTCTTTTTATAATTTATTAACCTTATTTTTTATTGGCTCCATTTTATTATTTAATTTTTATTTTTCCATCTTTATTGAAATGTAATAGACAATTAGTTGCTTATATTTACATTGTACAATTCAATGAGTTTTTAAAATTATAGTTGGCATACAATAATATACCTGTTTCAGTTGTATAGCATAGTGATCATCCCACTAAATCTAGTACCCCTCTTCCCCCTTACATATTTACTACATTATTAGCCATCTTCCCCATGCTCCACTCTACATCTCCATGTCTATTCTGCAACTATCCATTTGTACCTCTTAAGCCCTTTGCTTTTTTTTTACCCTCCTCCCATTTCGTAGCCCTCAAAATATTCTCTGTATCTATGAGTTTATTTCTGCTTTTGCTGCTGCTGTTGTTGATTTTTTTCTTTAGATTCTACATGTACGTGAAACCACGTGATATTTGTCTTTATCTGACTCATTTCATTCAACACAAGACCCTCTAGGTCTGTCAAGGCAACATCTTTTTCCACCCCCTTTCTTTTAGTCTGTGTGTGTCTTTTAATCTGAAGTGTGTCTCTTGTAGGCAGCATACATAGGGGTCTTGTCTTCTAATCCATTCAGCCACTCTATCTTTTGGTTGGAGCACTTAATTCTTTTCCATTTGAGGTACTTATTGATAGGTATGTAGTTATTACAATTCTTTTCCTGTTTTTGATACATGTTTTTTCTTCTTAAAGAAGTCCCTCCAACATTTCCTCTAATACTGGCTTGGTGGTGATAAATTCCTTTAGCTAATTTTTGTCTGGGAAGCTCTTTATCTGTCCTTCAACTCTAAATGATAGCTTTGCTGGATAAAGTATTCTTGGTTGTAGATCCTGGGTCTTCATCATGTCGAATATTTTGTGTGAAGCCCTATCCTGTATAGTTTCTCTTGAGAAATCAGCTGCCAGTCTTATGGGTGTTCCCTTGTAGGTAACTATCTGCTTTTCTCTTGCTGCTTTTAAGATTCTCTCTTTGTATTTAACCTTTGGCATTTTAATTATGATGTGTCTTGGTGTGGGCCTGTTTGGGTTCCTGGTTTTTGGGAGTCTCTGAGCTTCCTGGGGTTTTATGTCCATTTCCTTCACCAGGTTAGGGAAGTGTTCCATCATTATTTCTTCAAATAGCTCTTCAACGTCTTTTTTTTTTTCCTGGTACTCCTATGACATGGATATTTTTACATTTAATAGTGTCCCATAGGCTCCTTAAATTATTATTATAGTCCTGACTTCTTTTTTCTTGCCATTCTGATTGAGTGTCCTTGGCTTCCCCATCCTCTATATAGATCATTTGATCTTCTTTATTTACTCTATTTATTCCAATTAATATACTTCTCATCTCAGATAATGTGTTCTTCATTTCAGACAGGTTACCTTTTATGATTTCCATTTCCATTTTTATGTTTTTTATCTCTTTGTCTAGTTTTCACTGAATTTATCTACACTTCCCATAAGTTCATTGAGCATCTTTATAACCAGTGTTTTAAAGTCTGTATCTGTTAGATTGCTTGACTCTGTTATATCTGGATCTCTATTCTGTTCTCTTATATGGTTTCTCTTTCTTTGTCTTCCCATTTTGGCTGCCTTTCTGTATCTGTTTCTATGTACTAAGCAAAACTCTTAAGTCTCCCAGTCTTACTAGTTCAGCTTTGTGTGGTAGGTGTCCAGTGGCACAGTCCTTAGAGAGGTTCAGCTACAGGCCTCTGCCCCTCCGGGGCCACCTGTTAAGATTCAGCAAACAATCCACAGATGCTGTGCTTCTAGTTGCCTCAAAAGGCCACACCAGAAACCGAGACCAGCCGCCACCGGTGTGAGTCTAGGAGCTGCTCAGCAAGGGGCACCTGACTAAGTGAGGACACACCAGGATGTGGCTTGGGTGGGGTAGCAAGTTGGGGGAGCAGAGTTTCAGGGAATCCTCTGGGCAGAGCAGCCTCTGTTATCCAGTTTGATGATGATTCTGCTATGGCGGCTCTGAGTTTCCACACTGGGAGAGGAGAGGGCTCAACAGAGGATCAGTGGATACCACCAGCACTTCTGTACAGAGCGAGTCTCCCCTTGGCCCTCACTCCGACAACTCGGTATCCCCTGTAAGTCCCTGGTGCCCCCTGCACAACCAAACTGGTGCTGGTGCTCAGAGCAAGCAGATCTGTCACCACAACTGTCTGCTCCCGGCTATAGCCCCTTTAATAGGCATCTGCAGCTGACAGCTGCTGCTGCCACAGCCTCTGCCCTACTACAGCCACTGAGTACTGGACAGCCTCATATCCTTGCCTCGTCCTATCTTCTGCCATTGTAGGGTGATTTCTTAATTCTTTCCCTCATTGTAGGGCTTGTTCATCTAGATCCCAGGCAATTTTCCTTGCTGCTTGCTCCTTGTTTCTGTAACAACTTTAATTTGGTCGCCAGAGGGATTAACAGAGCCTCTATCATCTACGCCATTTTTTTTCTGACCTCTTAATTTTTAGTTTTTTACATTTGTTTTCATTTATTGTTGACATACAATATTTTACTTGTTCCAGTTTCAGATGTACAACATACTGATTAGACATTTATATACCTTACAAAGTGATCACCCTGATAAGTCTAATGCCCCTCAGACACCATGTATAGTTATTACAATATTATTGATTATATTCACTGTGCACTATTTTATATTCTTGTGATTATTTTTATAAACTGGAAATTTGTACTTAATCCATTCTACCTTTCTCACCCATCCCCTAACTCCCTCCCAGCTGGTGGCTATCAATTTTTTCTCTGTATGTATGAGTTTGTTTCTATTTTGTTTGTTCATTTATTTTGCTTTTTAGATTTCACAAATAAGTGAAATCATATAGTATTTGTCTTTCTATGCCTGACTTATTTCACTTACCATAATACCCACTAGGCCCATCCATGTTTTTGGAAATGGCAAGATTTCATTTGCTTTTATGACTGAGTAGTATTCCATTGCAATTATGTACATAGGTACATAGTTTCTTTATCCATTCATCCATAGATGGACACTTAGGTTGCTTCCATATCTTGGCTATTGTAAATAATGCTGTAATGAACATATGGGTGTATATTTCCTTTTGAATTAGTGTTTTGTATTTCTTCAGATGAATACCCAGAAGTGGAATTGTTGGGTCATATGATAGTTCTATTTTTATTTATTTGAGGGATTGCCATACTGTTTTGCATAGTAGCTGCCCCAGTTTACACTCCCACCAAAAATGCACTCAGCCACAGGAGAGTTCCCTTTTCTCCACATTCTTGCCAACACTTGTTTGTTGATTTATTGATGATATAGCCAATCTGACAGGTGGGAGGTGATTTTGATTCTAATTTGCATTTCCTTGATTATTAGTGACATTGAGCATCTTTTTATATGTCTATTGGCTATCTATATGTCCTCTTTGGATGTACTCTGGCCATTTTTTGATTGGATTGTTTGGTTTTTTTTGGTGTTGAGTTGTATAAGCACTTTATATATTTTCGATATTAACCCCTTGCCACATATATTGTTTGCAAATATCTTCCCCTATTCAGTAGGTTGCCTTTCTGTTTTGTTGATGGTTTCCTTTCTTATACAAAAGTGTTTTAGTTTGACATAGTCCCATTTAGTTTTTGGTTTCCTTGCTCTTGACTGCGGAGACATATCCAAAAAAAAATTGCTAGGGACGATGTTAAAGTGTTTACTGCCTGTTTTCTTTTAGGGGTTTTATGGTTTCAATCCTTACATTTAAGAATTTAATCAATTTTGAGTTTTTTCCCCTATATTGTGAAAGATAGTGGTCCAGATTCATCTTTTTGCATATATCTGTCTAGTGTACCCGACACCATTTATTGTAGAAATTATCTTTTCCCCTACTGTATATGCCTACCTCCTTTCTCATAGATTAATTGAGCATAGATTAGTTCCTTGACTTTCAGTTCTGTTCCTTTTACCTATGTGTCTGTTTTTGTGCCAGGACCATAGTGTTTTCTTTTGTTTTGTTTTTTATCGATTATATTTGACATTCATCTGGCACTGTACATAGTTATTACAATATTGTTACTATATTCCCTATGTTGTACTTTACATCCCCATAACTGTTTTATAACTACCAACTTGTATGTCTTGATCCTTTCACCTTTCTCACCCAGATTCCCAGCCCATCTGGCAACCATCAATTTGTTCTCTGTATGTATGAGTGTTTCTGATTTGTTTATTTTGTTCTTTAGATTCCACTTATAAGTGAGATCAGGTAGTATTTGTCTTTCTCTGACTTATTTCACTTAGCATAACACCCTCTAAGTCCATTTGTTGCTGCAAATGCTAAGATTTCATTCTTTTTTATGGCTGAGTAATATACCATTGTATATATGTATCACGTCTTTATCGAGTTGTCTGTTGATGGGCACTTAGTTTGCTACTCTATCTTGGCTTTTGTAAATAATGCTGCAGTGAACACAGTGGTGCATATATTTTTTAGAATTAGTGGTGTTTTTTTTTGTTGTTGTTGTTGTTGTTTTTGTTTTTTTGGATAAATACCCAGAAGTGGAATTGTTGGATCATAAGGTAGTTCAATTTTTATTTATTCGAGGAACCTCCATAATGTTTTCTATAGTGGCTACAGCAGTTGGCAATCCCACCAACAGTGCATGAGTGTTCCCTTTTTTCTACATCCTCACCAACACTTGTTTGTTGATTTATTGATGTTAGCCATTCTGACAGGTGTGAGGTGATATCTCATTGTGTTTTTAATTTGCATTTCTCTGATGATTAGTGATGTAGAGCATCTTTTTATATGTGTATTGGCCATCTGTATGTCCTCTTTGGAGAAATGTCTATTCAAGTTTTCTGCCAATATTTTACCTGGATTGTTCGCTTTTTGGTGTTGATTTGTGGGAGTTCTTTATAAATTTGGGGTATTTTCCCCTTATCAGGTGTATCATTGGCAAATACCTTTTCTCATTCAGTATTTTGTCTTTTTGTTTTGTTAAGGGTTTTCTTTGCTCTGCAAAAACTTTTTAGTTTGATGTAGTCCCATTTGTTTATTCTCTCTTTTGTTTCCCTTGCCCAAGGAGATATATTAGAAAAAAAAATATTACTAAGAGCAATGTCAGAGAGTAAATTGCCTTTTTCTTTTCTTCTAGGAGTTTAATGGTTTCAGTTCTTATATTTAAGTAAGTCTCTAATCCATTTTGAGTTTATTATTGTATATGGTATAAGAGTGTTGCCCACTTTCATATTTTTCATGTATCTGTCCAGTTTTTCCACCACCATTTATTGAATAGACTAGCTTTACCCAATTGTATATTTTTGCCTTCTTTGTCAAAGACTAATTGACCATAGAGGCATGTGTTTAATTCTGGGTTCTCTATTCTGTTTCATTGATCTATGTGTCTGTTTTTATGGCAGTGTCATGCTGTTTTGATTACAGTATAGTTTGATATCAGGTTTATTCTGTTTCATTGATCTATGTGTTTTTATGGCAGTACCATGCTGTTTTGATTACAGTATAGTTTGATATCAGGTAGTGTGATGCCTCCAACTTTGTTCTTTTTTCTCAAAATTGTTGGACTTTTGGGGATCTTTTATGGTTCCATATAAATTTTGGGATTATTTGTTCTAGTTCTCTGAAAAATACTTTTGGTTATTGATAAGGATTGCATTGAATCTATATATTTGCTTTGGGTAATATATACATTTTAATAATGTTAATTCATATTCATGAGCATGGCTTATGCTTTCATTTATTTGTATCTTCTTCAACTACTTTCTTCAATGTCTTATGATTTTCTGAGTACAAATCTTTTACCTCTTTGGTTAAATTTATTCTTTGGTATCTTATTTATTTATTTATTTATTTATTTTTGATGCAGTTGTAAATGGGATTTTCTTAATTTCTCTATGTCATAGTTCATAATTGGCGTATAAAAAGGCAACATTTCTGAATATTAATTTTGTATCCTGCTACCTTACTGGATTTATTTATCAATTTAAATAGATTTGGGGGGAATCTATTGGGTTCTCTATAAATGGTAGAGATATCATCTGCAAATAATGACAGTTTTACTTTTTCCTTTCCAATTTAGATGTCTTTTATTTCATTTTCTTGTGTGATTGCTCTAGCTAAGATATCCAATACTATGTTGAATAAAAGCAGGGAATGTAGTGGATATTCTTCTCTTGTTTCCGATCTTAAGGAAAATGCTTTTAGCTTTTCTCTGTTATGTATGATCTAGCTGTGGGTTTGTCATATATGACCTTTATGATATTGAGGTATGCTACCTCTATTCCCACTTTGCTGAGAGTTTTTTGCCAGAAATGGATGCTAGGTTTTCTCAAAAATTTGTCTGCATCTATTGATATTATCAGTTGATTTTTATCATTCACGTTTCTGTGTTGTATCACATTGATTGATTTGCAGATATTGAAACAAACTTGCATTCCAGGAATAGCTACTTGATCATGATGTATGACCTTTTTAATATATTGCTGAATTTGGTTTGCCAATATTTTGTCAAGGAATTTTGCATCTCTGTTCATCAGGGTTATTGGCCTATAATTTTCTTTTTTTGTAATGTCACTGTCTGGTTTTGGAATGATGATAATAGTTGCCTTGCAAAATGAGCTTGGGAGCCTTCCCTCCCTTTAAGATTTTTGGAATAGTTTGAGAAGGATAAGTGTTAATTCTTCTTTGAATGTTTGGTATACCTGTGAAGCCATCTGGTCCATGACTTTCACTTGTTTGTAGTTTTTTGGTTACTGATTTGGTTTCATAAGTAATAATTGATCTCTTAGATTTTCTGTTTCTTCTTGATTCAGTCTTGGAAGATTATATGTTTCTAGGAATTTATCCATTTCATCTAGATTCATTTTGTTGGCACATATTTGTTCATAGTATATTCCTAATATCCTTTGTATTAATGTTGTAACAGTTGTCACTTCTCTTTCATTTTTTATTTTATTTAGGTCCTCTCTTTTCCCTGATGAGTCTGGTTAAATGTGTATTAATTTTATTTATATTCTCAAAGAAGCAGCTCATGGTTTCATTGATCTTATATATTATTTTTTAGACTCTCTTTCTTTTATTTCCACTATGATCTTAATTATTTCCTTCCTTCTGCTTTCTTTATGTAAAAAGTTAGATTGTTTATTTGAGATTTCCCATGTTTCTTGAGGTAGGCCTGTATTGCTATGAATTTCCCTCTTAGAAATGCTTTTGCTGTGTCCCACAGATTTGGGGTCGTTGTCTTTTCATTTTCATTTGTCTCAAGGTATATTTTGAATTCCTCCATGTTCTTATTGTTAACCCATTCATTGTTCAGTAGCATGTTATGTTGCCTCCATGAATTTGTGTGTTTTTCAGTTTTTTTCTTCTAATTGATTTCCAGTTTTATGCCACTGTAGTCTGGGAGGACCCTTGATATGATTGTAATCTTTTTAAATTTATTGAGACTTGTTTTGTGGTTTAATGTGGTCTCTCTTGCAATGTTCCATGTGCACTTGAGAAGAATATATATTCTGCTGCTTTGGGGTGGGATGCTCTAAAAATATAAATTAAATCTATCTTGTCTAATGTGCCATTTAAGGCCCTGTCTCCTTGATTTTCTGTTTGGACGATCTGTTCATTGGTGTTAATGAAATGTTAAATCCCCCTACTATGACTGTATTACTGTTGATCTCTTCTTTTATGCCAGTCTATGTTTATATATTTAGGTACTCCTATGTTGGGTGCATAAATGTTTACAAGGGTTATATCCTCTTGTTGGATTGACCCCTTTATCATTAGTTAATGTCCTTCTCTGTCTCTTATTATAGCTTGTTTTAATGTCTCTTTTGTCAGATATAAATATTGCTATGGTAGCTTTTTTCTTTTTTATTTGCATGAAATATCTTTTTCCATATCTTTACTTTCTGTTTGTGTACATCTTTCAAACTGAAATGGGTCTCTTGTAAACAGCATGTATAAGGTCTTGTTTTCTCATCCATTCAGCTACTCTATATCTTTTGATTGGAGCATTTAATCTATTTGCATTTAAAGTGATTATTGATAGGTATGTAGTTATTGCCATTTTATCATTTATATTTATGTTCTCTCCCAGCTTTCTTCTTAAAGACGTCCCTTTAACACTGGCTTGGTGGTGATAATTTTCTTTAGCTTTCTCTTGTCTGGAAAGCTCTTTAATTCTCCTTTTAAATGATAGCCTTGCTAGATAGAGTGGACTTTGTTGTAGGTCCTTGCTTTTCATCACTTTGACTATTTTGTGCCAATCCCTTTTGGCCTGCAAATTTTCTGTTGAAAAAATCAGTTGACAGTCCTTTGTTTGTAACTAATGGCTTCTCTCTTGCTGCTTTTAAGATTCTCTCTTTGTCTTTAATTTTTGGTACTTTAATTATGGTGTGTCTTGCTGTGAGCCTGCTTGGGTTCATCTTCTTTTGGACTTTGTGAGCTTTCTGGACTCATATGTCTATTTCTTTCACTAGGTTATAGAAGTTTTTTGTGATTATTTCTTGAAATAAGTACTCAATCCTGTCCTTCTCCTTGTTATGATTGTTTTTCTCCCAGAGGCCTCTTAAACTATTCTTTTTGTTTCTTTTTGCTGTCCCTATTGGGTATTTTCTGCTATCTTGTCTTCTAAATCGCTGATTTGATCCTCTGCTTCATTTAATCTGTTGCTGATTCCTTAGTGTCCTTTTTTATGTGTACTATCTCTTTGTTGAAGTTCTCACTGAGATCATCTATTTTTCTCCTAAATTCACTGAGCATTTGTATAACCAGTGATTTGAATTCATTTAGTTTTTTTTTTTTTTTGAGTTTTCTCCTGTTATTTCATTTGGAACATGTTTTTTTCCTCATTTTACCTAACTCTCTGTGATTGTTTTTTATATATTAGGTAGATTTGCTATGTCTTGGCTGGGTAGAGTTATGCAGTATGTTCTTCCCTGTGTGTCCCACTGGCACAGTCTTCTTGATCACCTGAGCCACGTGCTCCAAGAGTGTCCCTTGTGTGGGTTGTGTGTGCCATCCTTTTGTAATTAAGCCTTGATTGCTGTTGGCATGCCAGTGGGTGGGATTGATTCTTAGGCTGACTGATTATGAGTATTGGTCCCACATACCACATATGAGCTGATGTGTGGTAGCTGACCAAACAGAATGGGATTTTCCCCAGTGGGTTTGTGTGCCTGTTGAGACCACCCTTTGTGTGTGCTGTGTGTGGGGCTCATCAGGTAGTTCTCTCTCGTAGTCTGAATGTGACCCCTGGATATGTGTGTTCTGTGGCCTCTTGAGAGGTCTTACCATGAAGCCAAAGGTTAATTCAGCCTTTGACTAGCCCAGGGCTACCTGGTAGGAGCTATAAAGCTATATGTGGTCGGTTGCTGCCTGTGCTAGACATGAAGGCATATGGGAGAGTTCACGCTATGAACTGGGACTGTCTGTTTCTAATACAGGGACTGGCATCGCTTAGCAGATGGCTCAAGGGACCCTAAGACCTGATGCTGCCTGCTGACTGCTGGTAAAACTCAGTCACTGAAAGAGCCATGAACTGTGATTTGGAAGTAGCAGGGTCCCATAGAGTCACCAGGGTGGGGTGAGTGGTGTTCACCAGGTTAATGCAGATTCAGTTTTTGGTGCCAGAGCTTATTCTGGGGCCATTCACAAAAGTCTGAGAACACTGAGGCTGGCTGCTGTTTGCCTCACAAGGCCCACAGATCCCCAAGATTTATTCAAGATAGGATGCAGATCAGGCCAGGGCTGGTTGCCCGCAACAGAAGATTTCTCTGCTGGTGCACAAACCGACACTGGCTGTTTGGTGCTGAAAGAGCTTGTGTGTTGTGTGGGGCTTTGTTGGTTGTCCATCCAATGAAAGTGCCTCCTGCAGTGTGTGAGTCGATTGGGCATGGGTTCCAGGGAGTAGGCAGTGTGGAACAAATGGAGTTCACCAGGCTAATGCAGATTTAGATTTGGCTGTGAGAGGAGGGCTCAGCACAGGCAAGATAGCACCCACCTATAGGCTGCACAGGTGGAGGGCTCAACAGAAGGACAGTGGTGACTGTTTTTCTAGTCCTCGCCCCAAAGTCACACAACTCAGCCCTTCTCTGTGTGTCTCTGGTGCTTTACAAGCTGTCACGCCTCTGCTGAAGCTCGAGGTGAGTGCCTGCAAGCTAGTGAGTCTGTGTGGACCCTTTAAGGGGATGTCGGGATTTACAGCTGCCTTCTATTTCACCTGGACAGATGGAATTACTATGGACTGTCACAGCCAGATGTGGGATCTCCTCTTTTTGGCACTAAATCCTTGGGTTTGGGAGCCCTTTATGGGTTTGGAGCCCATTGCTCTTCAGGTGGGATCTCTGCAGCTAAGATATCTTTCCTTGACTGCCACATGCAGGTGTGAGGCAAGATCATTTCATGTTTCCGCTCCTACTAGTCTTGATGTGGCCTCTTCTTTTTATCCTTAGTTATAGGAGTTCTGTTCAGGTAGTCTTCAGATGGTTCTCCAAGGTGATTGTTCTATAATTTACTTGTAATTGTATTGTAGTTATGGAAGGAGATAAGTACAGCATTTACCTACTCTGCTATTTTGCTCAGAACTCTATATTTGAGTTTATTGATTTTGTCTGCTACCTGCTCAAATCTGATGTTGAACACCTCTGTTGAAAATTTCATTTTAATTATTGTACTTTTCTGCTCGAAAATTTATGTTTGGTTATTTCTATAATTCCTATCTCTTTGTTGATATTTTTATTTCATTCAAATATCAGTTTTCTGATTTGATTTTCCTTTTCCTTTACCTCTCTGGCTCTTTGAATATATTTAAGACAATTATTTTAAAGATTTTTTTTTTCAAGTAAGTCTAATAGTTCGGACTTCCTCAAGGACGTTTCCCATCCTATATCTTTGAATGAACCATATTTTTCTGTTCTTTTTGTATGTCTTTTGAAGTTCTATGGAAATTGGGATTTTGATTATTGTAATTTGGTAACTCTAGAAATCCTCTTCTTCCCATTTCCATGATTTGCTGTTTATTATTGATCGTTGAATCTTGAATAGTCTGTTTTGAGACCATTTCAAACCATATTTGTAATGATTATTCCTTGTTGCTCACTGAAGTCTCTCTTCCTTTAGTTAATGTTCAGATAATGTTTTGACTGAGATTTCCAGAATTTTCAGGAGCTGAAACACAGAACCAAATAAAAATACCAAAAACATAAAAGATAAAACAACCACTGCTCCATGTTTGTGCAGACTGGCTCTGTGCTGTGGCACTTCTTCATTGACTATCTACACTTGCCCTGTGCCTAAGGATTAGCTTGAAGTGAAGGCTTAAGGTATCTCAGGAATTTTCTTAGTGTTCCTTCCTCCTAGACATGTGTTTGCTTTACTAAATTCTCCCATAAGTTTGTATTCTCTGCCATATGTTGCCACTGAAGTCTGTGTTTCATTGGATTAGTTGTCAGTATTTTGACAAAGTTTCCTTAGATATCTGGAGCCAGAAAAAGAAAGACAGGAAAGATAAATAAAAGAAAAAGGAAAACATACTAAGTCTTTGCAGATTGGGCATGTGTTTAGGGGCACTCCTCCAAAACTTATCCTGTCCATTTACAATTTGTCCTTAGCCTTCACTTCCTTCATGCCTAGAGCCTGAAGTTAGTCAGAGGTGATATATGACAATTTCTCAGGTCTTTTCTGAACATTTATCGAGCCCTGGACTTGTGCATGGCTTTGTGATTCTCCAGTATATAGAGGAGCTTTTAAAAGCACTTACTTCTTCTTTACATATGTCCTTTCTCAACTTTTTCCTTCCCAGATTTTTGATCATCCCATTGCTCTTCTGACTGTTATTCCTACTCTCACTCTGTGTGGCCAATACTTTTGCCTTTAAATACTTTCAAGAAATGCTGATTTGGAAGGTGCTTCAGCCCTCAGAATGCTTAGAGTGAGATGAATCAAAGGCAGGTCCAGAGAGGCCAAAACAGCAACTACAATTCTTTAAGAATAATGTTTATATTGTTTTCTTTGGCACTAGAGACTTGCGGCAGCAGTGCAGGCTACTAACTCCATAGACGCCATCAATGTGTGGTTGAAGCGTGGCAGGAAGGCAGTTTAAAATAATACAGTGCTCTCTGATCCATTTTGAGTTCATTTTGGTATATGGTGACAGTTAGCAGTCTAGTTTTATTTTTTTACCCATGTGATTTTCCAGTTTCCCCAGCACCATTTATTGAGCAGGCTTTTCTTTCTCCATTGTATGTTTTTAGCTCCTTTGTTGAAAATTATTTGCTCATATATACGGGGATTTATTTCTCAACTCTCAGTTCTGTTCCATTGGTATGTGTGTCTCTTTTTCTGCCAATACCATGCTATTTCAATTATTGTCGTTTTGTAGTATAATTTGAAGTCGGGCAGAGTGATATCTCCAGCCTTGTTGTTTTTTCTCAGAATTGCTTTGGCTATCTGGGGTCTTTTCTTTCTTTTTCCATACATATCTGATGATTTTTTGTTCTATTTCTTTTAAAAATGCCACTGGGATTTTGATGGGGCTTGCATTAAATCTGTATAATGCTTTAGGTAATAAGGTCACTTTAACTATGTTGATTCTTCAAATCCAAGAATATGGAATATCTTTTCTTTGTGTCTTCTTCAATTTTTTAAAATAATATTTTCAGCGTATAGGTTCTTTATATGCTTTATTTGGTTTATTCCTAGGTATTTTATTTTATTTTTTGCTGCAATTGCAAAAGGAATTGTTTTTTATTTTTTTTTATTTTTTTCATTTCTTCTTCTGAAAATTCATTGTTCATATGAAGGCTAGGGATTTTTGTACATTGATTTTTAATTGTGAAATTTTACTATATTTGTTTATTGTTTCTAATAGTTATTCAGAGGATTCTTTAAGGTTTTCTATATAGAAAATCATGTCATCTGCAAACAGTGACAATTTAATTTCTCACTGACTATTTAGATAGATGCCTTTTATCTCTCTCTCTTGCTTAGCTGCTCTAACCAGGAATTCCAAATTAATTGAATAATAGTGGTGATAATGGACAACCTTGTCTTGTTCCTGATCTTAGAGGGAAGGACTTTAGTTTTCACCATTAAGTAAGATGTTAGCTGGGAGTTTGTCAGTATGGCCTTTATTATGTTGAGGTACTTTCCTTCCATTTTATTAAGGGTTTTAATCATAAATGGATGCTGTATCTTGTCAAATGCTTTTTTTACATCTATTGATATGATCATATGATTTTTATCCTTTATGTGCTGTCACATTAATTTATTTGCATATGTTAAACCACCCTTATGCCCCAGTAATGAAACTCAATTGATTGTGATGTATAATATTTTTAATGTTTTGATGTATTCAGTTAGCTAGTATTTTGTTTAGGATTTTTGCATCTGTATTCATATCAGAGATATTAGCCTATAGTTTTCCTTTTTGTGTGATCTTTATTAGGTTTTTGGTATCATGGTAATGTTGGCCTCTTTAAATTTTTAGAAAAGTTTGAGAGGAACAGGTATTAAATCATCTTTGAATGTTATGTAGAATTCACTAGTGAGGCCATCTGGTCCTAGACTACTACTTTTTGATGATTGTTTAAATTTCCTTACTGTTGATTGGTCTATTTAGATTTTCCAGTTCTTTGTGGTTCAGTATAGGAAGGTTATATATTCCTAAGAAGTTGTCCATTTCTTCTAGGTTATTGAATTTGATGGCATATAATCCTTTATAGCATTCTTTATGATCATTTGTATTTTGGTGGTATCCATCATTACTTCGCTTTCACATCTGATTTTGTTTATTTGTGCTTTTTCCCTTTTTGCCTTAGTGAATCTAGCCAGCGGTTTGTCAATTTTATTAATCTTTTCAAAGAACCAGCTTTTTGTTGTATTGATTTTTTATTGTCTTTTATTCTCAATTTCATTTAATTCTGCTCTGATTTTTATTATCTCATTCCTTCTGCTGTCTTTGGGTTTCATTTGTTCTTCTTTTTCTAGTTTTTTAAAGATGTAATGTTAGGTTGTTTATTTGGGGTTTTTCTTGTTTCTTGAGATAGGCTTGTAGATATATGAACTTTCCTTTTATTACCACTTATGCTGTATTGCGAAAGTTCTAACATATTGTATTTTCATTCTCATTTGTTTCTGTGTATCTTTTGATCTATCCTTATATATCTTCTTTGACTCAGTTCTTCTTTAGTACAATGTTGTTTA
>NW_006434840.1:355639-361895 GCF_000325575.1 Pteropus alecto
GACTTCTTTAAGTTGATCTCTGGTTTCAAAGCATTATCGTTGGAGAATATGCTTGATATGATTTCAATCTTCCTAAATTTGTTAAGGCTAGTTTGCTGTCCCAAGACATGCCTATCCATGAGAATGTTCTATGAGCGCTAGAGAAGAATGTATAATCTTGTGTTTTGGGGATGAAAGGCTCTATAATTTTCAATTATGTCCAATTGGTCTAATGTCATTTAAGGATGATTTTTTTTATTGATTTTCTGTTTGGATGATTTATTCATAGCTGAATGTGGGGTATTTAGATATCCTTCTATAATTGTGTTTTTACCAGTTTCTCCCTGTAGTTCAGTTAGTAATTGCTTCATATATTTTGTTACTCCCTGATTGGAAGCATATATATTGATAAGTGATATGTCTTCTTGATGTATGGTCTCATTTATAATTATGAAGTGTTTTCATCTTTGGCTCTCGTTACCTTTTTAATCTTGAAGTTTATTTCGTCATATATAACTATGGCTACTCCCACTTTTCTCTACATGCCATTTGCTTGGAGTATCATTTTCAACTGTTTTATTTTGAGTCTATATTAGTCCTTGCATCTGAGATGTGTCTCTTGAAGGCAGCATATGGTTGGGTTTTGTTTACTGTTTCACTCTGCTACTCTGTGCCTTTTTCATAGTAAATTCAGTCCATTTACATTGAAACGTGAAGTTCTTCTATAGCCTTATATATTTTGTTTTCTGGTAGCTCAATGTCTCCATTGTTTCTTTATCTTTGTGTTTCTGTGTGTTATTTTAATTTTCTGGTGATTTATGGTTTTTTCACTCTGTTCCCTCTAGTTTTATGTTATGTGTCTCAGTTCTGGATTTTTTGCATGCGTGTTTACCATTAAGGTTATGTAAGGAAAGTGTCATATATACAGTAGTCTGTTGTTTTCTGCGTGCATCTTATCTCTATTCTCCTTTTCAAATTAAACCTTTACTCCTTTTTTATCTGTTGTCTCAAATTACCCCTATTTATGCTGTGTGTTTATTTCCAGATTGTAGTAACTGTTGTTTTCTTCTCTTTTTGAAATCTTTTGACCTTTAACCATTATGTAATTTTTAACTTTATAATATCTTGTTCCTAATAAGGGTTGTACTTTTCCATACTGTCTGTTAGTCATCTTACTCATAGTTTTGTAATATTTTTTCTACTTGTTTTAGGTGGAATGAGCCCCTTCACTCGTTCCTGTAATTCAGGCCTTGTGGTGGAGAATTTTCTCATATATCTGAAAATGTCTTTAATTCTTATTCACATCTAAAGGAGAACTTTGCTGGATATATTATTCTTGGCTGGTAATTTCTCTCCTTCAATAGTTCGAATATTAGGTTCTACTCCCTCCTAGCTTATTAAGTCTTTGGAAAAGTCTGATGATTATCTAATGATTTTCTTTCTATACATTATACTCCACCCCCCCCCCTTGGTTGCCTTAAGAATAATTTCTTTGTCATTATTTTTGACAGTTTTAATATAACGTGTCTTTGAGAAGAAGGCCTTTTTGAATTGAGATATATAGATGTTCTGTTTGCTTCTTGATTTTAGGATCCAGTTCTTTCAATAGGTTTGGGAAGTTCTCCTCGACTATTTGTTTGAATAAGTTCTCTGTTCTCGTGTCCCTCTCCTCTCTGTTATACCCATTCTTTTATATTGCTTTATCTGATAGTATCAGGTTGTTCTTGTAGACTTCTTTCTTTCTTTTCCTCTCAAGTCTCTTCTTCCATCTATGTCATTTCCAGATTTCTGTCTTCAATATCACTAATTCTTACCTCCATCTGTCCAGCTCTAATTCTTAAGCTTGCTATTTTATTCTTCATCTCTTTTATTGAGTTCTTCAGCTCCAGAGTTTCTATTTGGTTCTTTTTTAAAGTTTCAGTCTCTTATGTAAGTACTCATCCTGCTGCTTCGATTTTGTTTTCTAAGTTCTTTGAACTGTCAAGCAGAAATTTTTTTTGCATCTACTTGAGTGTTTTCAGAAAAGCAATCTTGAATTTCTGTCATTTAAATCGCATATTTCTATATCTTTAATCTTATTTTCTGAAGATTTTTAATTTTCTTTTTGACCTGCCTTGTCACCTTGATTACTCATGGTGTTTGATGGACTATTTCTCCACCAAGGCATTAATAGGAATGTACTCTGCATTTTTTTTGAAAAAGAAAATTTATTATATGATGATCTCTCCTTAGCAGTTTGATAAGAAGAGGTTTTTCTTTTGATTTCCAGTAGGTGGTGCCCAAACCTCCAGAACTGCCCAAGCCTGCTGGATTTCTGCTTTGAAGTTAAGAATGCCCTTTATTCTCTGGGAAGTTGTGAGTCTCCTCTGTGATCAAGTTGCCCCCGTGGGAGAATGTGAAGGATGATGGGGGTCCAAGTCTCTGAAAAGTTCCTGAAGTCCCAATACTTCCCCAACATTCAGATGCACTGTTCTGTTTCTTTCTTCCAAATTAGCCTGACCGGGTTTGGGTGGGGTGGATTGGGAATGACCAGTGGTCTTCATGGCTGTTTTCCTTCTAGTTATGCTGCCCCTCAGACTCCACATGCCTTGCTTCTATATCTCTTCCTCTGTCACTGGGACTGGCTGCAGAATATGTTTCAGGACTGGTTACGCAAATTCCCCTGGGGCTCAGTGCTACTTCTGAGAGAGTACAGTAGGGGGTGGAGGGCTCACTCTGGAATATTGGGACAAGGCTTCATGACTCAGCTTTCTTCCCGGCAATGGAGTTTGCTAAGACTCAGCTGTCGCCCCTCTTTGCTCAGTCTCTGCTTTGCGTTCTGCCCTGATCACTGGGATGTGCTGCGTGTAATCTGCTAATCATTGAGGCAGGACTGTTCAGGGTTTCAAAGAGTGAAAGAACCACCATGTAATTTCCTCCTCTCCCTTGTCCTGTGTAGAGCTCTGGGCTGTGTTCTGCAGCACCTGTATTTGCTACTTTCTCTCTTTCCACCTCTCTGACTCTTATGATTGGCCCACCTTCAGATGCTCTGAGTGCATATCTCTCAGATATGCTGTGTACAGGTTGGGTTATTTGTTGGATTTTAGGTGTTCAGCTTGTTGCAATTTCAAGGGGTGAGATCAGGGGAGATCCCTCACATCGCCATGCTTCTGACGTGACTCTACAATGATAAATTAAAACAATGTGGTGCTGGAAAAGTACAAATATATAAATTAACAAGCTGAACACCTGCAATTCAACAAATAACACCCAAACTGCACACAAGCATGTCTGAGAGATCTGCGCATTAGAGCATCTGAAGGTAGGCAAATTGCAAGAGAAAGGGAGGTGGAAATGGAGAAAGGAACAAAGACAAGCATTGTGGATTACAGTCCAGAGCTCCCTGCAGGTTATGGGGAGTGTGGAAATTTGAACTCTCTGAAGCCCTGAACCGTCCTGCCTAAGTCATCAGTATATTCCATGCAGTGGAGCTCAGAGAGCAGAGCAGAGACCGAGTGTGGAGGGGTGACAGCTTTGTCTTAGCAGTCACCATTGCCAAGCAGAAAGCTGAATCACTGCCTCCCCCTACCATCCTAGAGTGCACTCTCCCCATCATGTACCCTCCTTGTGCCAGCATGGAGCCACAGGGTTCATTGTGCAAACAGAACAGAAACATATGCAACAATGGTCTCTGAGATAGAGGAGGAGATAGAGACACAAAGCAGCCAAAGCCTGAGCTAGCATTACTGGAAGGGAAACAGTCACATACAAAGCAGGCCTCTCTCAATTCACTCTACCTCCATCCAGTCAGGCTGATTCATAAGGAATAGTAGAGCATTGCACCTGACAGTTGGAGTAGTACTGGGGCATCAGGGCCTTTTCTAGGCTCAGACTTCCATTGCCCTTCACATTCTCCCATGGAGATAAAACCCTGGAACTGAGGGGCAACTTGGTCATAGAGGAGATAGACACCTTTCCAGAAAAAAAAAGGTCATTCTTAACCCCAAAGCAGAAATCCAGCAGGCTTACATAGTGCAGGAAGCTTGGCACCACCTACTGGAAAAGAACAAAAAAACCTATTCTTACACACCTGTTAAAGAGAGATCAATCAATAATTTAAAAAAAAAAATAGAGTACATTCCCATTAATGCTTAGGCAGAGAAATAGTCCATCAAACACCCTGACTAACCAAGGTGACAAAGCAGCTCAGAAAAAAAAAGTGCAGAAAATAAGTTTAAAGATATAGGAATATGTGATTTTAATGACAGAGAATTCAAGAACTTTTTTTTTTTTTGAAGAAAAAAAAACAAGATGCACGAAAATTCTGCTTGACAGTTCAAAGAACTTAGAAATCAAAATTTGTGAACCACTGGAAACTTTATCATGGAGATGGAAATTCTATAAAAGAAACAAATAGAACTGGAGATGAAGAACTCATTAAAAGAGATAAAGAATGAAATAGCAAGCTTAGGAAATTTAGATGACTAGACAGATAAAAGAATTAGGGATATCTAAGACAGGAATCTAGAAATGACACAGATAGAAGAAGAGAGATTTGAGAGTAAAAAAAAAAAAAGAAAATAAGAAAATAAAGAATTCTACAAGAACTATCTGACACCACTGGAAAGAGCGATCTAAGAGTAATGGGTATACCAGAAGGAGAAGAGAGGGAGAAGGGAACAGAGAGCACATTCAAACAAATGATCAATGGAATTTCGCAAACCTATGGAAAGAACTGGATCCTAGAATCTGAGAAGGAAATAGAACACCTAATTATCTCAACCTAAAAAGGCCTCCAAGATGCATATTAAAATTGTCAAAAATAATGACAAAGAATTCTCATGGCACAAAGGAAGAAAAGACGATAACTTATAAAGGAAAACCCATTATCATCGGACTTTTCAGCACAAACTTTACAAGCTAGGAAGGAGTGGAACCAAATATTCAAATTATAGAAGGATAGAAATTACCAGCCAAGAATAATATATCCCGCAAAGTTCTCCTTTAGATATGAAGGAGAAACAAAGACCTTTTTGGATATATGAAAGCTGAAAAAATTCTCTACCATAAGACCTGCATTATAGGAAATACTGAAGAGTGTCATTCTACCTGAAACAAAAAGGTTAAAAAAATACATACCTATAATTAAGAAAACTAAAAGATAGACAGAAATAGGAAAGTACAACCTTTATTAAGAACCAGGTTACATAGTAGTTAAAGGTCTTAAAAATAACACTATAAAAAGAGAAGACAACAGCTACTGAAACTTAGAAATGAATGTACAGCATAAATAGGGATAATTTGAGACAATATAATCAGAAAAAGAGAGGAAGTAAAGATATGAATCTGCAAACAGGAATGAAGATAATGTGCATGCAGAAGAAAAATAACTACTGTGTGTGTATAAAACTTTCCTTTACATAAACTAATAGTAACCATACACAGAAATTCCAGGATTGAGATATATAATATGAAAAAGAGTAAACGGAGGGAAAAAATCATAGAACACCACCAAATTAAAATAACAGGAACACAAGGACAAAGAAAAAATGGAGACACTGAGCTTCTAGAACACAAAAGATAAAATGGCTATAGGAAAACCTAATTTTTCAATAATCACCTTAAATGTAAATGGACTGAACACACCAATAAAAAAGACAGAGTAGTAGAGTGGATCAATAAAACTCAACCATATGCTGCCTTCAGGAGACATCTCAGCTGCAAAGACAAATATAGACTCAAAGGGAAAGGGAAGAAAATGGTATTCCAAACAAATGGTGTCCAGAAAAATGTGGGCATAGCTGTACTTATATTGATGAAATAGACTACAAAATAAAGGTAATGAGAGACAATGATGGACATTTTATAATGATAAAGTGGAACATACATCAAGAAGACACATTACTTACTTACTTATTCATTCATTCATTCATTCATTCATTTATTTATTTATATGCTCACAATCAGAGAGCACCAAAATATATAAAGCGATTACTAAGAGAACTAAAGGGAGAAACTTAGAAAAACACAATTATAGGTAGGGACCTGAATACCCCCAAGTCAGCTATGGATAGATCATCCAAACAGAAAATGTATAAGAAACTATCAACATTAAATGACATATTGGACCAATTGGACATAATTGAAATTTACAGAGTCTTTCATCCCAAAACATGACTTTATACATTCCTCTCTAGTGCACATGGAACATTCTCAAGGATAGACCATATGTTGGGATACAAAACTAGCCTCAACAAATTTAAGAAGATTGACATCATACAAAATATATTCTCTGATT
>NW_006434840.1:361945-371988 GCF_000325575.1 Pteropus alecto
AAAAAACACAAATTTGTAGAGATTAACCACATGATTCTAAAGAACAATGGATCATAGAATAAATTAAAGGCGAGATCAAGAGATAGAAACAAATGAGAATGGAAATACAACATAACAAAACTTTTGTGACACAGCAAAATTGGTAATAAGAGGAAAGTTTATGTCACTACAGGCCTATCTCAAGAAACAGGAAAATCCCCAGATAAACAACCTAACACTGCATCTTAAAATACTAGAAAAGGAAGAGCAAATGAAGCCCAAAGGCAGGAGAAGAAAATAAAGAATAAAAATTAGTGTAGAAAAAAATGAAATTGAGAACAAAAAGATAATCAAAAAAATTAATGCAACAAAGACTGGTTCTTTGAGAGGATTAATAAAATTGACAAAGCCCTGGCTAGACTCACTAAGGAAAAAAGAGAAAGGATACAATTAAACAAAATCAGGAGTGAAAGAAGAGAAGTTATGACAGATCCCATCGAAATAGAAGAATACCTTTAAAAATTATACACCACCAGATTTAATAACCTACAAGGAATGGAGAAGTTCTTAGAAATATACAATCTTCCTAGAATGAATCATAAAGAACCGGAATATCTAAAATGGCCAATCAATAGCATGGAAATTGAAACGATCATCAAAAACCTTTCAAAAAATACAAGTCCAGGACCAGATGGCTTCACTAGTGAATTCTACCAAACATTCAAATAAAATTTAATATGCATTTTTTTCTCAAAATTATCCAAAAAATTGAAGAAGAAGCAAAACTTCCTAATATATTTTATGAGGTCAACATTACCCTGATACTGAAACCTAATAAAGATAACACATACAAAAAAACCCGATAGACCAATGTTTTTTATGAACAGAGATGCAAAAATCCTAAAAAAAAGACTAGCAGATCAAATACAAAAACGCATTATAGATTATACATTATGGTCAAATGGCCTTCATCCAAGGGGTACAGGGATGATTTAACATACACAAATTGATTAATGTGATACATCACATAAAATAAAGAATAAAAATCATATGATCATATATTTAGATGCAGAAAAGGCATTTGACCAGATTCAGCATCCCTTTCTGATTAAAACCCTTAATGAAATGGGTATATGTGGAAAGTATGTCAACATAAAAAAGGCCAAGTGTGACAAACCCTCAGTTAACATTATACTTAATAGTGAAAAACTAAAAACCTTCCCTCTAAGATCAGGAACAAGATGAAGCTGTTTGTATCACCATTATTTTTCAATATAGTGTTGTAAGTTCTAGCTGGAGTAATCAGGCCAAAAAAAGAAATCAACGTCATCCAAATAGGGAATGAAGAAGTCAAATTGTCACTCTTTGCAGATGACATGATTCTTTATATGGAAAACCCTAAAGACTCCACTAAAAAAACTATTAGAAACAATAAACAAGTACAGTAAACTTTCAGGATAAAAAATGAACATACAAAAATCTATAGTGTTCTTATACATTAACAATGAATTTTTAGAAAAAAAAATTTGCAATTGCAGCCAAAAGAATAACATACTGAGGAATAAACAATGCAGTATGTGAAGAACCTGTACACTGAAAGCTGTAAGACACTGTTAAAAGAATTGAAGACACAAAGAAATGGATAGATATTTCATGTTTATGGATTGCAAGAATCAACGTACTTAAATAGACCTTATTATCTCATTCACTATACAGATTAAATTCAGTCCTCATCAAAATCCAAACAGCATTCTTTAGAAAAATAAAACAAAAAATCATCAAATTGGTATGGAATCACAAAAGACCCTGAATAGCCAAAACAATTCTGAGAAAAAAAGAACAAGGCCAAAGATATCACTCAGCCTGACTTTAATTTATACTTCAAAAAACCATATTCCAAATAGGATGGTATTGGCAGAAAAACAGACACAGAGACCAATGGAACAAAATTGAAAGCCCATAAATAAACAGATGTTTGACATTGGAGCCAAAAACATATAAAGGAGAAAGGAAAGCCTCTTCCGTAAGTGGTGTTGGGAAAATTGGAAAGCCACATGCAAAAGAATGAAAGTAGACTGCTATCTATCACCACAGACCAAAATTAACTCAGAATGCATGAAAGGCCTGAATGTAAGACCTGAAGCAATAAATTACATGGAGGAAAACATAGGTACTAAACTCATGAACCTTGGACTTAAAGAGGATTTTATAAATTTGACCTCCAAGGCAAGAGAAGAAAAGCAAAAATAAATGAATGGGACTGTATCAAACTAAAAAGCTTCTGCACAGGAAAAAAACTATCAACAGGACAAAGAAGCAATGATCCAAATCAGAGAATATATTTGCAAACAATGCCTGTGATAAAGACCTAATATCCAAAATATATAAAGAACTTATACAATCCAATAAAAAAAATCAATTAAAAATGAGCAGAAGGCCTGAACAGACACTTTTCTCATAAAGACATACAAATGGCCAGCAGACATTTGAAAAGATGCTTAACTTTGCTAGCTATTAAGGAAATGGAAATCGAAACCACAATGAGCTACCACCTCATACCTGTTAGAATGGCTGTCATCAACAGGACAAGTAATAAGTGTTTGATAGGTTGTGGGGAAGAGGGAACCCTTGTGTACTGCTGGTGGGAATGTAAATTGATGCAGCCACTGTGGAAAACAGTATGGAGGTTCCTCAAAAAATTGAGAATAGAACTACTATGTAACCCAGCAATCTCTTTTCTGGGTATATGCCCCCAAATTCGAAAACCTTTATTTGCACCCCTATGTTCATTGCAGCATTATTCACAGTGACCAAGACCTGGAAACAACCAAAATGCCCTTCAATAAGTGATTGGATAAAGAAGACGTGGCACATATATACAATGGAATATTACTCCGCCATAAGAAAAGAGGAAATGCTGCCACTTGTGACAACATGGATTGATCTTGAGATTATCATGCTAAACTGAATAAGTGAGACAGAAAAATTTGAGAACGATATGATTTTACTCATAGGTGTGATATAATACTGAAAGCAACAAACAGGACAAACACACAGAGACTCATGGAAACCGACTGTGGATTAGTGGTTACCATAGGGAAAGGGTGAGAGGGAGGTAGATAGGGGTTAAGAGGGTCAGACACTTGGTGATGGAAGGAAATTTATCTTTAGGTGGTGAACACAATACAATAAACATATGACATTATTGAATTTTACAGTTGAAATCTATTAGATTTTATTAACTAATGTTGCCCCAATAAATAAAGATTAAAAAAAAATAAAACATTAAAAAAAAGTAATTTACCTTTGTTGTAAGTTTTGGCATTGGGGAATGTGAATCTAAACTCTTATTTTCAAGATTGTTGGGATTAAGTATTTTATTATTTTTGATCCTATTGTAAATTAATTTTTACCTAATTTTATTTTTGGATTGTTTATTGCTAATTCATAGAAATACAACTAATTACTGTGTATTCATTTCATATTCTGTAACTTTGCTGAATCAGTTTATTAGTACTTATGTGGATTCTTTAGAGTTTTCTATGTATAGGATTATGGCATCAGCAAAAAGAGATAATTTTAATTCTTTCTTACCAATTTGGATACCTTTTATTTATTTTTCTCATCTATTTGCTGTGGCTATACCTTTAGTACAGTGTTGAATAGGTATGGTGAAAGCAGACATCTTTGTCTTGTTCCTTATCTTAGAGGAAAAGCTTTCAGTTTTTCACCATATCATATGATGTTACTTAATAGGTTTTTCATATATTGTCCTTAATTACACTGAGGAAATTTCCTTCCGCTTCTAGTTTACTGAGTGTTCTTATTATGAAATGGTGTTTAATTTTGTCATTTTTTGCATCAATTGAGGCAATCATGTCCTTTATTCTCTTCAATCTATAATGGACTGTTTATTATTATTATTATTATTATTATTATTTTTAATCAGAGAAACATAATCCAGTTTTGTATTCTTGGAATATATTGCATTTAGTCATGATATATAATTCTTTTAATAATAATGCTGTTGGATTGGGTTTGCTAGTAGTTTGTTCAGGATTATTGCATCTACATTGATCAGAGGTATTGGTGCAGTTTTTTGTGATGTCTTTGCTTGGCTTTGATATTAGAGTAATGCTGGTCTCATAAAATGAGTTAGAAAGTGATCTTGCCTCTTCTGTTTTTGGAATTGTTTGAGAAGAATTCGTGTTAATTCTTCTGTGACTGGCAGAATTAGCCAGTGAAGCTACTTAATCTTAGATTGTTGTTATTGGATGGTTTTTGATTATTGATCTAATCTCTTTACTCATTATAGGTCTATTTACATTATTATTTCTTCTTTAGTCAGTTTTGGTAGTCCATATGTTTCTAGGAATTTGTTCATTTTATCTAAGTTACCTAATTTGTTGGTGTACAATTATTCATAGCAGTCTCTTAAAATCCTTTTTATTTCTCTAAAGTTGTTAGTAATATCCCCAGTTTCATTTCTAATTTAAGAATTTTAGTCTTCTCTCTTTTTTATTAGTCAGTCTAACTAAAGTTAATCAATTCTGTTAATTTTTTGAAAGAACAAACTTTTGTTTTTGTTGATTTTCTTTATTGACCTTTCTTTTGTTTATTTCAATTCCAATCTTTATTATTTCCTTCCATCTGATAACTTTGGATTTAGTTTTCTCTTTTATTCTAGTTCCTTAAGATCTAAAGTTAGATTATTGATTTGGTAATATTTTAATGAATTATGTGTCATAGTTAGATATGGACCTTGGAGCCAGATTGACTGGGTCGGATTCTGTGTTCTACCATTTACTGGCTATGTGACTTTGGACAAGTTATAACCTCTTTGTATTTGTGCGAATTAGGATAACAATACTACTGTCTTCAAAGGATTGTTTTGAGGATTCAATAAGATAATCCATATAAGGCATTTAGAACAGTGTTAGGTAAATAGTAAGTATTCAATAAATGATTACTATTATTACCATTGCATAAACCTAGAGTAGTAAAAGCTAATTGATAAATCCTAGGGACAAATATAGCCATTATTTGGAACAAATTGTTTTGAGAACTCTTAACCTAAAAAATAGTGTGATGCCATGCCACCCTTCACTTTCTTAAAGTCAGAGATATTATAGTCACATACCATTGAGCTAGTTTTACTAGCCATTCCCATGGAATGCATTTGATTTTATATGTCAGGATGAGAGAAAGTGAAAAATGTAAGAATGTGTGCTCAAACATTAAAGGAGACTGAAGCTGAGTGAGAACTAGGAAACTGGTAGATTCTATCAGGGTTTCATAATGAACCTAACATTTGGAATATGTTCCTCCATATGCAAATGTAAGCTACACCAAGTTCCAATTGCTACTAGCAGAAAGTTAAGTAGGAGGACACAGGCGAGAGACTTGAGTAGCTGCAGTCTTTGACCATTCTGCAGAAGTTTCTCAGAACATGGTTTGAAGGCCATGGAAGTGACATTAGTGGATCAAGGCTCTGTGTCCCATGAAAAATTGTAAGACATTCAAAACATCTGGTCAGAACATTACTATAAGGGCTGGTATCACAGCATCAGCAGCAGCTGGAAAATGCTTTTTTAAAAAAGTACTTCAAGATTCCAAGTCAGAGGGCACTGTTTTGCAAAATTCCAATCGGATAGATTGAATTATTTTACTGGAGACATTTACGTGGGTGGAGTGCATGATATGGCATAAAAGGGGTTGGATTTTCTGTCATTCGAAGGCAGTACAACCATCCATTTCTGTTTCCTTTCCAAAGACATAGTCCTGAGAGGGGTTCATAGAGTTGACAGACTCAGGGAGACATGATCTGAGAGCCTAAGACAACTCAGTGTATCACTGTAGTTCTCAGGAATAAGGTTGGCTACTTTCTTCTGTGCAGGTGAGGTCCCTGCCTGGAAAGAGGATTTGTCTTGATAGCTAGCTTAGGCTATGAAGGTGGTTAGGGTGATGAGGACAGCATTATAAGAAGACTGGGACCAAGTTGGGTATTAGAGGGAGGCTGTTGTGGTATAGCTTTTGCTTGTTCTGATGATTCTTTGAGACCCAATTCAATTTCTCATGGCTTTGAATGAATCAGAAAATCAAAAATGGGTTTCTGGCATCAGCCAAGTCTTGCTCTATTGAAATTACATCAGTCGTGGATCACATTAATTCTATGGAAGACCTCCCATTTGGGAGTTTCTCCTATCATGAGGCCAGGAATATATCCAAGATGTGTTGGCCCAGACTTAATTTTTTTTTATTTAAATACCTTTAGTCAGAGTTCACAAACCCCTACTTTAATCCATTGCGAACTTTGCACATTTATGTTACCTGTCCTACTCCTGAGTCACTTGAGTTTAAGACATCTCTTTTAGGCACTAAGAAATAAGTAAAAATCATATATAAGTCTTGACTCTTTGATATATTTACTGTGTGGTAGATACAGAAATTAAGGAGGATGAACTAGAGCAAAAACCCACCAATGTCTCTTGTACCCTGACATGCAGGGGGAGACAAACCATCATCAATCACAGTCATGAGCGTGTACTACCCTGGGTATTTGTTGCAAAAAATGTTTTACAGTTTTAACAAGTATCTCAGAATAAATTTAGCTACTTCATTCTACATAGGTGAGGTACCTTTTGTGAAGATGACTTGTCTTGAGAGCTATTTGGAGCTATTAAACCATTAATTTTAAGCTTCACTGATACCACCAAAGATTCTACAGTCTCTTCGATATGCGATCTTGCATCCTTTGAATATTGTAGGGGTGCTGGTGAGCTGCAGATGTTTATTGCTTTGCTATATGCATTCTACAAACTGAGGTTAATTTAAATTATCTGTTTCTATCCCCACAGGATTCCTATTACTGATATTTATAAAATGATTATAAATAAAATGATTTAATAATCATTTTGTATCATAAGTAATTGAAAAAGACATGATGAGACTTAAAAAGAATTATCAAGATGGTCCCCACTTGCTAGAAACTCTCAATCTTTAATAGGAAAAATGCATATAAAAATGTCCAGAACATCACAAGTCAGAATTTATGGTACCTTTGTTTGTTTAATGGTGTGGCAAATTGTTGGTTCTTTTTCTCTAATTGTGGAGTGCATAAGATCCTCAGTTGTGCTGGGAGAAAGTATATTGTACTTCAGTGTATCTCAAACTTACTTGATCATAAGAGTCAACCGAGAAGTTTATTGAAAATAGGACTTCACAGGCCCCACCTAAACCTGTTAAATCTAAGAAGAATAGGAAGCTATTCTTAGCTTAAACAACTACCTTATGCAATTTTCATGATGGGGCAAGTTTGGGAAAATGGGTGTGATGGAAAGAGCAAAGGTTTTAGATATTAAAATTGTTTTCAATCTCAGCTGTACATTGGAATTATATATAGGGACCTTTAAAAATTACTGGTTTATGGAATCCAAAATGCACACCCTCCACACATATTCTGATTTAATTGGTCTTGGCACTTGTCTAAGCATCTGTATTTTTATTTTATTTTTCCCTTGGGTAGTCAATATTATTTTTTTAATTAAAAATTTTTCAATTACTGTTGACATTCAATTTATTTTATAAGTCTCAGGTACAGCATAGTAGTTAGACATTTATATAACATATGAAGTGATCACCTGATAAGTCTAGTACTCACTTGGCACTGTACATAGATATTACAAAGATATTACAATATTATTGACTATTTTCCCTATGCTGTGCTTTACATCCCCATGAGTATTTTGTAACTACCAATTTGTACTTCTTAATCCCTTCATCTTTTTCACCCAGCCCCCCAACCTCCCTCCCATCTGGAAACCACCAGTCCACACTCCACATTTAAGTCTGTTTTTGACCTGCCAGTTAGTTTACTCTATTCCCCAGAATCTACACTTACATATGCTGCCAAGTGAAACCACATGGCACCAGTAACCCCCTTTCTGATTCATCCCACCCAGCGCAACATCCTCTAGGTTCATCCATGCCACCACAAAAGACAAGATTTCATTCTCTTTCATGCCTAAGCAAATACTTCATTGCATATATGTACCACATCCTTCCCATCAAGTCATCCACCAATAGGCACTCAGGTTGCCTCTATAACCTGGCCACTGTAAATAATGCTGGTTCCATGGTACTTGAAAAGAATGTATATTCTGCTGCTTTGGGGTGAGATGCTCTAAAAATATCAATTAAATCCACCTGGTCTAGTGTATCATTTAAAGCCGCTGTTTGATTATTGATTTTCTGTCTGGAATATCTGTCTATTGGTGTCAATGGGGTGTTAAAGTCCCTTGCTATGAGTGTATTATTGTCGATCTCTCCCTTTATGTTTACCAATATTTGCTTTATATATTTAGGTCCTCCTATGTTGGGTGCATAAATGTTTACAAGGGTTATATCCTCTTGATGGGTTGATCCCTTTATTATTATGAAACGTCCTTTGTCTCTTATCATAGCCTTTGTTTTAAAGTCCGTTTTGTCTGATATAAGTATTGCTATGCCAGTTTTCTTGTTTCCATTTGCATGAAACCCCTTTTTTCATCCCTTTACTTTCAGTCTGTGTGTGTCTTTCAATCTGAAGTGAGCTTCTTGTAGGCAGCATATGTAAGGGTCTTGTCTTATCCATTCAGCTACCCTATGTCTTTTCCTTGGAGCATTTAAATTACATTTAAAGTGATTATTGATAGTTTCTTAGTTATTGCCATTTTATTATTCATATTTATGTTTTTTCCTCATTTTTCCTAAAGAAGTCCCGAGCATTTTAAAAATAATTTATTTATCTTAATTAGTTTCAAGTATACAGTACATTGGTTAAACATCTATGTAGTTCAAAAAATGATCCCCCCAAATGCTCCCTCCCTCCCTTGACCCTCCACCTAGCCAACATATTAATGTTAACTGCATTTCCTGTGCTGTGCTTGTGACTACTCATCAGCTACTAATTTATACTTCTTTAACCCTTCACCCCATTCTCCCGTGTCTGTCACCAAATTGTCCACTATATGTGTGAGTCTGATTTTGATTAGTTTGCTCTTTTTATTCCTTAGATTCTGCATATAAGTGAAATCATATAGTGTTTATCTTTCTCTGTCTGACTTAAATACCTTCTAGGTCCATCAAAGCAATGTCTTTTTCCATTCTCTTACTTTTAGTCTGTGTGTGTCTTTTAATCTGAAGTGAGTCTCTTGTAGGCAGCATACATAGGGGTCTTGTCTTCTAATCCATTCAGCCACTCTATCTTTTGGTTGGAGCACTTAATTCTTTTCCATTTGAGGTACTTATTGATGGGTATGTAGTTATTACAATTCTTTTCCTGTTTTTGATACATGTTTTTTCTTCTTAAAGAAGTCCCTCCAACATTTCCTCTAATACTGGCTTGGTGGTGATAAATTCCTTTAGCTAATTTTTGTCTGGGAAGCTCTTTATCTGTCCTTCAACTCTAAATGATAGCTTTGCTGGATAAAGTATTCTTGGTTGTAGATCCTGGGTCTTCATCATGTCGAATATTTTGTGTGAAGCCCTATCCTGTATAGTTTCTCTTGAGAAATCAGCTGCCAGTCTTATGGGTGTTCCCTTGTAGGTAACTATCTGCTTTTCTCTTGCTGCTTTTAAGATTCTCTCTTTGTATTTAACCTTTGGCATTTGAATTATGATGTGTCTTGGTGTGGGCCTCTTGGCGTTCATCTTGTTTAGGGCTCTCTGTGCTTCCTGGACTTGTATGTCTAATTTCCTTTGCCAGGTTAGGGTAGTTTTTAGTCATTATTTTCCTAAATAGGTTTTCAACCCATGCTCTCTCTTCTGGCACCCCTATGACATACACACCTGATGTCCCTTAAAACAATCCTCATTTTTTTTAGGTTTTTTTCCTTTACTTCTTCCAATTGGGTGTTTTCTGCTACCTTGTCTTCTAAATTGCTGATCTGATCCTCTGCTTCATCTAATCTGTTGATTCCTTCCAGTGTATTCTCATTTCAGTTGTTGTAATCTTCATTTCTAACTGGTATTTTATGGTTTCAGTCTCTCTGTTATAATACTCACTGAGGTCATCACACCCACCC
>NW_006434840.1:372024-390318 GCF_000325575.1 Pteropus alecto
CTGTTCTCTCATATGGTTTCTGCTTCTTTGTCTTCCCATTTTGGCTGCCTTTCTGTATCTGTTTCTATGTACTAAGCAAAGCTCTTAAGTTTCGCAGTCTTATTAATGCGGATTTGTGAAGTAGGTGTCCAGTGACACAGTCCTGAGAGGATTTCAGCTGCAGGCCAAATTTAGTCCCAGCCTCTACCCACTCCAAGGCCACCTGTTAAGATTCAGCAAACAATCCACAGATGCTGTGCTTATAGTTGTCTCAAAAGGCCACACCGGAAATTGAGACCAGCTGCCTCCAGTGTGAGTCTAGGTACTGTTCAGCAAGGAGCATCTGACTCACTGAGGATATACCTGGATGTGGCTTGGATGGTGCTGCGAGTTGGGGGTGGTGGGGTTTCAGGGAATCCTCTGGGCGGAGTGACCTCTGCTATCCCATTTGTTGACGTCATAGCTCTGGTTGCACTGTCTGGCACACTGGTATGGGGGAGGGCTCAACAGGGAACAATTGATATTGCCAGCACTTCTGTACAGATGGAGTCTTGCCTTGGCCTTCAGTCTGACAATGTCTCCCTGTAATTCCCTGGTGCCCCCTGCACACAGCCAAATCGGCACTGGTGCTCAGAGCGAGCAGTTCCATCACCATGAAAATCCACTCGAGGGTATGGCCCTTTTAAGAGACGTCTGCTGCTGCTGCAGCCTCCGTCCCACTCGGCCACTCGAGACCGGGCAGCCTTGCGTCCTCGACTCGTCCTACCTTCTGCCATTGCAGGGTGATTCCTTGGATTTCTTCCAAGTTGTATGGCTTATTCATTTAGATCCCAGGTGATTTTTTTCTTGCTTTATGCTCCTTGTTTCCATCACAACTTTGATTCTGTCTTCAGAAAGATAAAGCATCTATCATCTATGCCATTTTTTTCCTCTCTCTAGCATTTTTTTGTAATACTGGTGTAGTGTTGATAAACTTCTTTGACTTTTTCTTGTCTTGGAAGTTCTTTATCGCTTCTTGAATTTTAAATGATAGCCTTGCTGGGTAGAATAATCTTGGTTGTAGGTCCTCGCTTTTTATCACTTTGACTATTTTGTGCCAGTACCTTCTGGCCTGCAAAATTTCTGTTGATAAATCAGCTGACAGTCTTATGGGAGCTCCCTTGTAGGTAACTAACTGCCTTTCTCTTGCTGCTTTTAGGTTCTTTCTTTGTCTTTAATCTTTGGCGCTTTAATTGTGATGTGTCTCAGTGTTGGGCCTATTTGGGTTTATCTTGTTTGAGACTTTATGCTTCCTGGGCTTGTATGTCTATTTCCTTTGACAGATTATGGAAGTTTTCAGTCATTTTTTCTTCAAATAGGTTCTCTGTTGTTATTCTTGATATTGTTCCGGAAGTCTCTTGAACTATCCTGACATTTTTGGATTTTTATTTTCTTTTTGCTGTTCTAATTGGGTATTTTTTGCTACCTTGTCTTCCAAATCACTGATTCAATTTTGCTTCATCTAATCTGTTGATTCCTTCTATAGGCAAGGTGTTAGGGAAACACCAGGGTGAGGCAAGTGTTATTCACTAGGTTAATGCAGATTCATATTTGGCCATGTTGGGGGAGGGCTCAATTCAGGAAAGATGGCACTCACTTTGCAGCTGTGTGTATGGAGAGTTCAACACAGGGACAATGGCAGCTGTCTCTGCATCCCTTACCCTAAAACCACACAACTCAGTTTCTTCCTGTATGTCTCTGGGGCCCCTGAGCAGCTGTCCCTCCACCAGAGTCCAGGGTGAGTGCCTGAAAGCAAGAAGGTCTGTGTGAAGACTCTTTAAGAGAATGCCATCTCACCTAGGTGGAAGGAATCCCCACTGATTTTCACAACCAGATGTTGTGGGGGCTCCTCTTCCCAGCTCTGGAGCTCTGGGCCGAGGAGCCAGGTTTGGGCTGGGATCCTATACTCTTCAGGAGAAACCTCTGCAGCTTAGATATCCCTCCTGGTTCTCAACCACCACATGTGGAAGTGAGGCCAGGTTGTTTTGTGTTCCTTCTCCTCCTACCATTCTTGATGTGTCTTTTTCTTTATATTCTTAGTTATAGGACTTTTCTTTAGATAGTCTTCAGATGGTTCCCCAGGTTAATTGTTTTATAACTTAGTTGTGATTTTGGTCATGGGAGGTGGTGAGCACAACATTTACCTACTCCACCATCTTGACTGGAATTCTAGGATCTGTATTTTTAAAAAGCCTTTTTAGCTAATTCTAATATGTAATCACATTGAGAATCATTTACTCAGGGACACAGATATCTGAGTTTGTATTGTAGATTGTTTACTAGTTGTATGGCATTAGCCAAACTGTTATACTTTTCTGACCCTCAGTTTCTGCATTTGTGAAATGTGATTAATAAAACCTCTCTTATAGAGTGAAATGCATTACAAGATTAAATGAGATATAAAATGCAAATGTATAGAAGAGCACATAAGAAATGCTTCATAAAGATTGCTATTATTCTATATCTTGACCATACAAAAAAGAAGAGAACATCTCTGTGCATATTCAAGGAAGAAAACAAATGTGTAATGACAGAGAGATTGAGATTCCTGACCCAGTTGAAATAAGGCCTAATTAAGTGACTGCAAATGGTAATCAATTCCAGTTTGCCCTCCAGTGGTGGCCCTTGCTTCGTATCTTCCTGTCTTTCTGCCAGGGGTAGCAGCAGGGAGGCCATGCTGAAGAACATTCCATTCCATCGTGACAGGTAAATGTTTTGATTTTCCACAGCATTAACCTCTGCAGAGACCTGCAAATGTCTCCTCTGAACTTTCCCCCAACTTAATCTGCTATTAACCCTGGCAGCTGCACCTGGCTAGTGGTACATTGTAATTCCTCTTTAGAAGTCTGTGGCAATTGGCAAGATTAATTATAGACAAAGATGTGGAAACTTGCAGAGGTTAAAGGTGCAAAAACGTAGAAATGACAAGTGATCTCAGTAGCCTAATCACTTTGCAAATCTAGTTAAGTAATTTTTAACTGAATTAGTTAACATGTTGGTAAAAAAATAGTTATTACACAAACTATTTTTACTCTTTAATTTCCAATTTATTAACTGTGCTGAAGGGACAGAATGTAATAGTGTTATTAATGCTGTATAACTGCCTAATTACTTTGTTCCTCTATCCCCTTACTCTCAACTCTGCAAATAAATCCCTCAGGAAAGCGATCCCAACTGTTCTGTAGACCTCTCCTTTGTTGGGGGGTCGGGGCGGGGGGAGGACCATGCCAATTTATAAATATACAGTTAGCCAATGTTATTATTGAGTAAAACTCTAGATGCATGCAAATAAGCCACCAAGTGACTACAAAGCTCTAGTGAATTTTC
Source organism: Pteropus alecto (assembly GCF_000325575.1). NCBI lineage: Eukaryota > Metazoa > Chordata > Mammalia > Chiroptera > Pteropodidae > Pteropus > Pteropus alecto. The sequence goes on from NW_006434840.1 coordinate 375,370, forward strand.
AGCTCTTTATATAGAATTAAAATTGCAACTGTTATATATCATTCCTTATTTTAGTGAATAGTCAACAAATAGTTAATTTATATCAGAAGTTATATTCAGCTTACTTTGACACCCTGTTTTCTTTATCAGGCTTACTCAAACATTTTATTCTTCATAATTCTTTATCAGTACCTCCTACGGTTGCCCCTGCCACTATCTAGCACATGTAATTAGTCACATCCTTCCATATTCCTTGGTAAGGTTAGTAAAGTGTAATTTTTCCACAATAATTCCTCTTTTGTACAATCTGATAGATATTTTGTACAATTTGCATTACAACACTGATTTCTCTTTGAGATGGTTCTTAATTTACTTTATATCTAACAAGTCCAAAGCAGCAGACCTAACAAAGAAATTTTTAACATTATGGCAAAATGATTTTTAAAGAACATTAGTTTTAGGTGAATAGCCTTTGAAAATATACCAGCAATGTATAGTTAGAGTGCATTCTTTTTTTTTTAATTTTCATTTTTTCAATTAGAGTTGACATTCAATATTATTTTATATTAGTTTCAGGTATATAGCATAGTGGTTAGGCCTTTATGTATTCACGGAGTGATCCCCCTTCAATTAGTTTGGTACCCACCTGGCACTATACATAGTTACTACAATATTATTGACTATATTTCTTATGCTGTTCTTCACACCCCTGTGACTATTAAACCAATAAACAACAACAAAAAAATAGTGCATTCTTGATTAGCAACACACAAAAGTTATCCATCATCATTTAACAATTTTGTATAACGAGGCTATTAGTTTTAGTAGTTTGTTTTTCTAAGTTCTTTAAATTTGAGAGTTATTCTTCAGTTCTTATTTTTGTTTTGTCCAGTTGATACCTAATTTATAATCAACTTGTGGGGCTTGGTAGGTAAAATATATTATTCCTACATATTAAACAACAAACAGTAAAAATAATGCTATCTTCCCAAGTCATGTTACCAATATAATACACACATATTCCACCAAACTCATTATCCATTATTAAAGTTTGATTCTGAGGTATACATTGGAGGGTAAATATAGAACTGTTAAATTATAAGAAACGATATTTAGTTTGAACCAAATCTTGGGAACAAGCTCACCCAACTGGCCATTTTTTACATTCGTCAAAGTCAGTAGCAACATTTGAATTACAATAATTAAAACACCTGGAGTGACGGGCATTCATCATACATATTTATTTCAAATTGGTATAGGAAAAATACTATATCATTTAGTCAAATCATATTGGATCAGTTCTCAACCATTTCAAGCTGATAATGCCAAATTTCACTTCTATAACATGATCAACCTTTTACAGCATACTTTATTCTCTCCACAGAAAGTAGCATACCCAATGCCTAGTTGTTGACTAGCTAGTTTTTTTTTGTTACACAAGTGAGGGCTTCTGAGAATTCCTTAGCTGTGTTGCTTGCAACAGGATTTCATACCTGGCTGTCAAGTTCCAAATTCTTCCCCAATTCCATCCTAATTTTGCTCCTACTCTTATATCCTGTATTAGGTTATGATTCTAGACTTTTTACATTGGAATCACATGTTTCTGCAATTGCCCAAAGACAGTAGAGTTTTTAATGTTTTTTAAAATAAATTCAAGTTTTTAATTTTTAAAACTTTTTCTTTACTTGTTTATTGAGGTGTAATTGACATATAACATTGTGTTTGTTTCAGATGTACAACATAATTAAATATTTGTATTTATTGTGAAATGATCAAGTTAACATGTATCACCATACATTATATTTTGTTTTCTTCTGATAAAGACTTTTAAGATTTACTCTCATAGCAACTTTCAGATATACAATACAGTATAGTTATAGTCACATGCTATACATTACAATCTCATTTTTAAAATTTTATAACTAGAAGTTTGTACCTTTTGACCCCCTTTATACATTTTGCCTACCCACCTCCTGCCTCTGGCAATGATCAACCTGTTCTATGAGCTTTCTTTTTAAATTCCACGTATAAGTGAGTCATACAGTATTTATCTTTGTCTGTCAGACCTATTTTACTTAGTATAATGCCCTTAAGAGCCTTCCCAGTAAAAAAAGATTTTATTCTTTTTTATGGCTGAATAATATTTTACACACACACACACACACACACACACACACACCACATTTTCTTCATTCATCCATTGATAGATACTTAGGTTGTTTCATATCGTGGCTATTGTAAATACTCCTGCAATGAACATGAGCATGCAGGTATCTTTTTGAGTTAGTGTTTTTGTTTTCTTCAGATAAATACCTAGAAGTGGAATTTCTGGATCATATGGTAGTTCTGTTTTTAATTTTTTGAGGAAACTATGTACTGTTTTCCATGGTGACTGTGCCGATTTATATTCTCACCAACAGTTCAGAAGAGTTGTCTTTTCTTCACATCCTTGCCAACACTTGTTATTTCTTGTCTTTTTGATAATAGCCAATCTGAAAGCTGTGATGTAATACCTCCTTGTGGTTTAGATTTGCATTTTCCTGGTGATTGGTAATGTTGAACATCTTCATGTACCCGTTGGCCGTATGTATGCCTTTTTTTGAAAAGTGTCTATTCAGATCATCTGCCTATTTTTTAAATCAAGATTCTTTTTCTGTTGAGTTGTCGGAGTTCTTTATATATTTTGAATGTTAATCCCTTATAAGATATATGACTTTAAAGTATTTTTACCCATTCAATAGATTGCCTTTTCATTTTGTGCAGTATCTTTTCAGTTTAATGTAGACCCACTTGTTCGTATATAGATATTTTTTGTGTTGCCTTTGCTTGTTGTTTTTGCCTCTGTTTTTATTGTGAAATTCAAAAAAATTATTGACAAGACCAATGTCAAGGAACTTACCAGCTGTTTTCTTCTGGGAGTTTTATGGTTTCAGGTCTTATATTTCTAGTTTTTAATCCATTTTGAGTTAATTTTTGTCTGTGGTGTAAGATACTGGTCCAGTTTCATTCTTCTGCACATGGCTGTTCTATATTCTCAACACCATTTGTCAAGTAAACTGTCCTTTCTTCATTGTATATTCTTGGCTCCTTTGTCATAAATTAATTGACCATATATATGAGGGTTTAACTTTGGGTTCTCCTTTCTGTTTCATTGATCTATCTATCTGTTTTTTATGCCAGTCCCATGCTACTTTGGTTACTATAAACTTGTAGTTTAGTTTGAAATCAGGAAACATAATGTTCCCAGATTTGTTCTTTCACCTCAAGATGAGTTTGGCTATTAGGAGAATTTTGTGGTTCCATATAATGTTTAGGTTTGTTTGTACTAATTCTGTGAAAAATGCCATTGAACTTTTGATAGTGATTGCATTAAATCTGTAGATTGCTTTGGGTAGTATGGACATTTTAATAATATTAATTCCTCTAATCCACGAGGCTGGTATATCTTTCTATATTTTGTGTCTTCATTAATTTCTTTCATCAATGTATTATAGGTTTGTGTATAGATCTTTTACCTCCTTGGTTAAAATTATTTTTAGGCATTTATCCCCCCTCCCAGTTTATTAAAATACAGTAGACAATTAGTTGCTTATATTTACATTGTACAATTCAATAAGCTTTTTTTCAATGATAGTTGGCATACAATAATATATTAGTTTCAGTTGTACAATATAGTGATTAGAGATCTATATAACTCACAAAGTCAGCCCACTAAATCTAGTACCGATCTTCCCCCTTACATATTTTTTCAACATTGTTGACTATTTTCCTTATGCTACTCTTTAGATCTCTATGACTATTTTGTGTCCATCCATTTGTACTTCTTAATCTCTTTGCCCTTTTTTACCATCCCTCAAAACCTGCCTCCTGTGTAGTAGCCTTCAAAATATTCTCTATATCTATGAGTTTGTTGCCATTTTTGCTGTTGTTGTTGTTTATTTTGTTCTTCGGCATTTTAATTATGATGTGTCTTGGTGTGAGGTTCTTTGGGTTTATTTCTTTTGGGTACTCTCTGAGCTTCCTGGGTTTGTATGTCTATCTTTCACTGGGGTAGGGAAGTTTTCCATCATTATTTCTTCAAATATATATTCAACTTCTTGTTCTCCCTTTTCAGACTTGATATGGATGTTGTTGTTACCCTTAATTTTGTCTCTTAGGCTCCTTAAATTATTAATATATTCTTGCTTACTTTTTCCTTGCTGTTTTGATTGGGTGTCCTTGGCTTCCCCATCCTCTCTATCGGTGTTTCGATCCTCTCCTACCTACACTCGTCTGATTCCCTCTAATATACTCTTCATCTCAGATAATGTGTTCTTCACTTCTGACTGGTTCCCTTTTGTAAGTTCCATTTCCATTTTTATCTTTTTATCTCTTTGTTAAAGTTCTCACTGAATTCATCTATATTTCCCCTAGGTTCATTGAGCACCTTTATAACCAGTATTTTGAACTCTGCATCTGTTAGATTACTTGACTCCATTTTTCCTTGATCTATGTTCTGTTCTTTTATATGGTTTCTGCTTCTTTGTCTTCTCATTTTGGCTGCCTTTCTGTCTATTTCTATGTACTAATCAAAACTCTAAGTATTCAAGTCTTATTAGCATGGTTTTGTTTTGTAGGTTTCTAGTGTCACAGTCCTGAGAGGAGTTCAGCTGCAGGCCAAGTTTAACTCCAGCCTCTGCCCCTCTGGTGACACCTGTTAAGATTCAGCAAGCAGTCCACTGATGTTGTGCTCACAGTTGCCTCAAGAAACCACACCAGAAACCGAGTTTAGCTGCCACAAGTGTGAGTTTTGATACTGCTCAGCAAGTGCCACAGGACTCACTGAAGACACAACTGAATGTGGCTTGTGTAGGGCCTCGAGTCGGGAGAGGCAGAGTTTCAGGGAATCCTCTGGGTGGAGCTACCTTTTTATCTAGTTCAATGACATCTCAGCTGGATCCCTACACTGGGAGGTGGGAAGGCTCAACAGAGGTGCAATGGATACTGCCAGGACTGCTGCCTGGCAGAAAGCCTCACTTCTGGCCCTCACTCCAACAACTCAGTGTCCTCCAATCACCCGACTTGGTGCTGGCACTCAGGGTGAGCAAGTCCATTGCTATGAAAGTCTGGTTGTGGACATGGCCCCTTTAAGAGGCATCTGCAGTTGCCTCTGCCTTAGCCTCTGTCCCATTCAGCCACTGGGGACTGGACAAATTTACTTCTTTGTCTCATCCAACTTCCAGCCATTTCAGGGTGATTTCTTATTTCTCCCTCTAGTTGTAGTGCTTCTGTTCATCTAGACACCCTGGTGACTCTGCTTGCTGCTTACTCCATGTTTCATTGCCACTTTGATGTGGTCACAAGAGGGGATGAATGAAGCTTCTGTCATGTATACCGTTTTTCCTGATTCCCATCCATTTATCCTTCTTGATGTAATTGTAAATGGAATTGTTTTCATAATTTCACCTTCTGAGAGTTTGTTATTATTGTATAAAACACAAGAGATTGTCCTATGTTGATTTTGTATCCTACAACTTTAGTAAATTCATTTATTAGTTTTAACAGATTTGTAGTCAAGTGGTTAGGGTTTCATATATATAACATCATTTCTTCCATAAATAGTGACTGTATTACTTCTTCCTTTCCAATTCTATGTCTTTTATTTCTCTTCTGGACTAATTTCTCTGTCTAGGACTTCAAGTACTGTGTTAAATAGAAGTTAAAAAGGGCATCTTTGTTTTGATCCCAATATTAGGAAAAAGTTCAGATTTTCACCAGTGAGTATGATGTTAAGTATGGGCTTGTTTTACGTGTCTTTTATTATGTTGAGGTATGTTCCTTCAATACCAAAATTGTTGAAAGTTTTTATCATGAGCATATGTCTAATTTTGTCAGTTACCTTTTTCTGCATTTGTTGAGTTGGTTGTATGATTTTTTTTTTAATTTTACGTTTTTTTAGGTGACATTGGTTAATGAAATCTAATAATTTTCATCTGTATCGTTTTTTATCCTTCATGTTGTTAATGTGATCTATCACTTTGATTGATTTGCAGATGTTATGCCATTCTTGCATCACTGGAATAAATCCCATTGATCATCGTGTATGATCCTTTTAATGTTATGCTAATATTTTGTGGAAAATTTTTGCATCTATTTTCATCAGGGATATTGGCCTGTAATTTTCTTTTCTTATGGTGTACACGTTAGATTTCAGTGTCAGAATAATGCTGACCTTGTAAAAGATTGTGGAAGTATTTCCTCCCCTTATATTTTTGGGAAGAGTTGAGAATGATTTGCATTAATTTTTTTGAATGTTTGGTAGAATCTACCTGTACATCAGTCTGGCCCTGGCTTTGTGTGTGTGTGAGGGGAGGGGAGTTGATTAATGATTCTCCTTACTAGAAATTGGACTGTTCATATTTTATATTTCTTAATGATTCACTCTTGGAATGTATGTTTCTAGGATTTTATCCATATCTTCCAGGTTCTCCAATTTGTTTGTGTAATTGTTCATAATAGTCTCTTATGATCCTTTGTATTTCTGTGGTATTAGTTGTAACATCTCCCATTTCTGATTTTATTTATTTGAGCTCTTTTTTCCTTTCCTTTTTTTTTTGTCTTGTTTCTTTTTCCCCTTTTTTTCTGTTAGTCAGCTAAAATTTTGTCAATTTTCTTTATTTTTTTAATGTACAGCCCTTAGTTTCAGTGGTCCTTTCTATTATCATTTCAGCTTTTATTTATTTCTGCTCTGATCTCCATTCCCGTCCTTCTATTAACTTTGGGCTACACTTGCTCATCTTTTCCTAGTTCCTTGAGGTGTAAAGTTAGGTTATTTATTTGAGATTTTTGTTTCTTGATGTAGGCATTCATTGCTATAACTTTCTCTTTTAGAACTATGTTTGCTCCATTCCATAAATTTTGGTATGTTGTATTTCCAATTTCATTTATTTCAAGGTAGAGTTTGATTTCCCTTTTGATTTCTTTATTGACCTGTTGATTGTTCGGTAGCATGCTGTTTAATGTTTACATATTTGTGAATTTTCTAGTTTTCTTATTTCTAGTTTCATGCCATTGTGGTCAGAAAATATGCTTGATATGATTTCAGTCATCTTAAATTTAGTAAGACTTGTTTGTGGCAAAACATATAATCTATCCTAGGGAATGTCAGATGTGCACTTGAGGAAAATGTGTATTCTGCTGCTTTTGAATGGAATGTTCTGTTAATATCTGTTAAGTTTATCTGATCTAGCATGTCATTAAGGTTGCTGTTTCCTTATTGATTTTCTGTCCGGATGATCTGTTTGTTGATATATGTGGGGTATTAAAGGCCCCTACTATTATTATTTTGCTCTCTATTTTTCCCATCTAGTCTGTTTTACTTGCTTTATATATTTAAGTGTCCCTATGTTGAGTGCATAAACATTTACAAATGTTAACATTCCCTTGTTAACTTGAACCCTTTATCATTGTGTAATGCCCTTTTTGTCTGTTACTACATTCTTTATTTTAAAGTCTATTTTTGTCTGATATAAGTATAGATACCCCAGCTTTCTGTGGTTTTCGTTTCAATGAAATAGCTTTTTGATCTCTTTACTTTCAGTCTGTGTGCACCCTTACATCTGAAGTGAATGTCCTATAGGCAGAATATAGGATTTTTTATCCATTGTTTTTTTTTTGTTTTTTTGTTTTTTTGTTTTTGGTTTTTGGTTTTTGTTTGTTTGTTTGTTTTTTGTTTTTTTATCCAATAGTTTTTCAACCACTCTATGTTTTCTGATTGGATAATTTAGTCCATTTACATTAAAGTAATTATTGGTAGTTGTGTACTTATTGCTATTTCTTAAATTGTTTTCTGGTTGTTTTGCTGTTTCTCTTTGTTCCTTTTTTTTCTTGTCTTTCTTATTTTGTGGTTTGGTGACTTTCATGGTATGCTTCAATTCCCATCTCTTTATCTTTGTTGTATCTACTATAGGTTTTTGCTTTCTGGTTAACATGAGGCTTACATATAACAACTTATATTTATAACAGTATTTTAAGTTATAACAATTTAACTTTGAATGCATTCTAAAGCTCTACGTACTTACTCTCCCTGCCACCATGTTTTATATCTTTTTATCTCGGTCCTCCCTTAATTAATTGTTGTAGTTATTGCTATTTTTACTACTTTTCTTTTTTAACCTTTATACTAATTTCATAACTGATTAATCTACTACCTTACCTTTACCAGTGATATTTATACTTTCATATGATTTTTTTGTTATTAATTAGTACCCTTTAAGCTTAAAGAAATCCCTTTGACTTTTCTTGTAGGGCTGATGTACTTGTGATGAACTCCTTTAGCATTTGCCTGTCTGAAACACTCTATCTCTTCTTCAGTTCTGAATCATTACTATGGGTAGAGATTTCTTGATTATAATTTTTTTCTTATAACATTTTGATTATATCATACTTTCTTCTGTCCTGCAAAGTTTTTGCTTAAAAACTTGCTAATAGTTTTATGGGGGTTCCCCTGAATGTAACAATTTGTTTTTCTCTTGCTGCTAAGTTTGTTAATATTTCTATGTCTTAAGAGTGTGCAACATTTCTTGGAGTTACACCACCAAAGTGGCAAAGTAGAAAACCCTAGCCTCCATCTTCAGGAATATCTATAATTAGACAGTAATTCATGAGCAGAAAGAGCTCTAGAAGATCTGTGGAGTCTACTTAAGAAACTTTACAACACATTAGAACAAAAAATCTGAAAATAACTGCACAAGAAGAGAACAAGACAGGCTTATTTTGCCTGCATTATTTCATTCCTCAAACCAGCATTGATCAGTTCCAAGAGGGACTTTCTAGTTAGAGAGAGCTTCCTTCACCTGGAAAGGAAAATTGGGATGAAAAACCAGCTTCCTCAGTCTTTTGGGGCACCAGTCTTTTGTAGCCCCTCCAGCTTTGCACCTGAATACTCCTGGCTCAACCCCCACTGTTAGTCCTTACTGCCATATGCCTAGGCCAACACACAGAAGTCACAGTAGTGAATGCTGCCAGCCAGGGCCTGTTAGTCCATAGTTGGCCCCCGCTGTAGCTGTCTACCTTGACCTCCATCACTATGCATGTGTCTGCAGCCAGCCCCTATCACTCACCAGCATCTGCTGCTAGTGCCACCACGAAGTGTGTGCACATCTCTGGCTCTGACCACTACCACTGCCACTTGACCTTGAGGCACCACTTAGGACTCCAACAACCCTATCACCTACTGCGCACCCCCACAGTGCTTGCCAAGGGCCATAAATTTGCCAGCAATGTGGACCCCAGTGGCCTGAGCTAAAGAGACATCATGCTTCCCCAGACCTGGTGCTGCCACATGACCCCATGCTTGGTGCCCTGTACCACTTGACCTAGGATTATAGCATACTTCATCTATAGGTGAAGGTCTTTCCTTACTAAAGTCAGTCTATAAAGTCTGGAAGAGGTGACTCCTTCTTCAAATATGTAGACACTAGTACAAGTCTACAGAGTTCATGAAGAATCAGAGAAATATGACTCTACCAGAGGGATATAATAAACCACTGGAAACTGGCACCAAAGAAATGGAGATCAAGGAATTGGCTGACAAAAAAATCAATACAATTGTTCTAAATATGTACAGAGAGCTATAAGAGAACACAGATAAACAATATCAGGAAAACTATAAGAACATAAAAGAGAAAACAAAAAAAATGGAACTGAAGAACACAATAACTGAACTGAAGAAATTAGTAAAAAGCTTTGAAAACAGACTTAACCAATCAGAAAAAAGAATAAGTGAGTACATGACGGATTAAGTGAAATTATTGAATCAGAGGAGCAAAGGAAGAATAAATAGGAATTACAAAAACCCACAGTACTTATGGGACGTCATTAAGAGAAACAATGTACACATCATTGGAGTCCAAGAAGTAGAACAGAGGGAGAAAGGGTAGAAAGCTTACTTAAAGAAATAATGGCTAAGAACTTCCCAAACCTAGGAAGAGATTTGGCCATCTAAGTTCATGAAGCTAATAGGTCAATCCAAAATTTCAATCCAAAATGATCTTCTCTAAGACACAGTATAATAAAACTTTTTTAAAATCAAAGACAAAAACAGAGTTTTAAAAGAAACAAGAGAAAAAAATCTGTCATACAAGGGGAACCCCTGAATTACTATAGAAAACAAACAAACGTTTCCTATTGAATTCTCCATGTTCCAGAGTTACTAAATTTGGAATGCTGAAATTCAATAAGGTTTTGATCGCCATTTGAGCAGCATCTGCTTTAGCCAGTGGGAATGCTTCTGCCTATCGACATGATACACATCATTACTAAACAGTATGTTTTTCTGATGATGGAAGCTCTATAAAATCCATTTGTCACAAAGGTCCAGGTAACGTTTTCCTCAATGGGATTCCTTAATTTGCCTTAGATGTTCCCTGTAATTTCTTTTTCCGAACAGACAGTACCACTTGAAATACTTCCTGAATTATTTGATCTTTATTACCAGTATGTTTAAGATTTGAAAGTCTTCAGTCCATTTCTTTAGTTTGAATGAGGTTTGTTTTGTTTTGTTTTGTTTTTGGTGTCATTTAAAAGCTACCCAAGCATACAACAACTGGGGTATAGGAATAATCTCATATATAAGTTTCCCAATTTCTTTGGCCATCTTCTTAAGCCTCCATGATTTCCAAATATATGATTTTGCGGGGAGTTGTGGGGCTTCAATTTCCCCATTTTAAAACTTAGTCATTTTCATGGCTTGGCCATATTTAACTTTCTTTAAACATTTCATATCGCTGCATGGTATGAGCTGTAGAACAAATTACAGAAATCTGTTAGATAAGTTGCAATAACTAATCAGTAGTTTTCTATTTCACATTTTAATTACAATTGACATTTGAAATCTGTATTCTTTCTAATTTATTATATGTTATGGCAGACCCCAACTACATATTCACTGTCAGCATCAATACTTACTTTAAGATTTGTTGCTAAACTAACAGCTCAGGTAACAGCTATGAATTAGACTCTTTTGGCTACTTTTATGTTTCAGAGAGAATAAGCCTCTAAAACTCCATGAGGACTAAATGCTACATAAAGTACTTTTATGTTTTCTTATGTGTCTCTTACTCAAGGTCCATAAGTAAATAATATTAAGCCAGAATTGGGAAGAATAATATCAGATAAATCAGATTAAGGTCAAACATCTTCTATGACTGTGACACAGTCATGTTCACCTATTTGGTCAGAAACTGGTAACAGAGTAACTGGGTTCAAAAGGTTATACCTAGAACAATATTAGTATTAGACATAAGGCTAATCTGGTAGCTTGTTGACAAGATTGTGTCTTCTGAATTTGTAAAACAGTAATAGCATGAGGTATTTGTAAGTGAGTGACATGTCCGAGAGTCAAAGCCTGAAAATTCTCAGTCAAAAAAGTGACTGCTGCTATGGCTCATAAACATCCTGGCAGCCCCAGAGCAACTAGATCTGAGAACACAGAAAAGTTAGCCCTATACCAAGGCCTAATTTTTGAGTAAGCACATGAGCAGCTCCCTTATTCTCATGACAGAAAAAATGGAATACTTTTTCAAAGTTGGCTTGATATAAATGGAGAAACCATTGTTACTTAAGAGTTTGAAAGGTTTCTTCAGCTTCTTTTGACCACAACAGATTAATGTAACATCCTAGCGAGATGTTTGACTTTTTCAGAAAAGTCAGAGATTCATTGCCTGTAATATTCAAACAATACTCACAACTGGCAGAGTTGTCTTCTTGTGACATATTGCTTCATTTGTAAACAGGCTGACTTTGGAATAGAAGTATTTTTCACCAGTTTGTAATAAATATTACATTACTTTCCTCGTTTGGCAATATTGCAATTTATCTAGGGAAGCTGTATGACCTTGGGAGACTAAACATTTCAGTAATGCTAAAATATCTTCTTTATATGCATGTAAAATGTTAACAGCTATCAAAAATCATTCAGAAATTGGATTGGGATGGACACTAAAGCAGGGGAAATTCTGTTAAGTTCTCTTGTAAATACCTGCAGAATATAGTAGATAAACTTTTGAATCCCTGAGGAATCCATTACCACAAAATTGAAAGCCTCCTTTGGTAAATTAAAAAAGGAACCTTGATTTCTTAGCTAAAGGTATAAAAAAGAAAGCTGAATGTAATTCTATTATAGGAAAATACTTACCTTATGCAGGTACATAGGTTAAGATAGTAGTAGAGTTGGGTACCACATGTGTCAGAGGAATCACAAACTTATTTTTCTCAAATCTTGAATAAGTCTGTAAACAGGTCTACATTCCTGTCAATTTTTCCTTCTCTCACAGGTAATATGGGAGCATTAAAAGGCAAATATCCATTATTATGCCTTATTTTTCTAGTTCTCTCAATATAGGTTCTAGTCTTTATATTCGAGCTAAAGAGATAACTATTGCTTTACACATGGCTACGATTTTGTACACATAGCCGTGTTTTTTTCTTAGTTGTGAGCTATAACAGTGGGATCAAGTGCTTATTAAACTTATTCATTCCTAAAATCCACAAATATGATTTCTTCCTGTAATTCTGAGTGATTTTCTGGCATAAAGTGAAACTGCCACTCTCCCTGTCCCCCTTTTTGTTTCGGAAAGCATTTATTTACCAACTTAGATGCCTCACCTCCTAGGAGCCCTACTAACACTATCTAGAGTACAAAATATAGTATTCCTTAGTTTATGTAGTAGATTCTTTCTGTACAGATTAACGGGAGCATCAGAAAACAAGATAAAGACATGCTACTCAAATAGAAGACTTATTTCCATGGGAAACTCAGGAGAATGAGCAGATAGAAAGGTCTAAAGGTAATCACAACTTGGATGTTTTTCTGACTTGGTCATGAGAAAAGTCAGAAATTGAAGGATATGTGACTCTAGTATCCACAAGCAAAGGGCAGGGGGCAAAAAAGACAAGGAAAAAAGACACATAAAGCTCTTCCATTCCTGGCTTCTAGCTTCCCCCATTATGTCAGTTTTGATCATTATTTCGTACCATTGCCCAGTGATTTCCTGGGCGGTGAGCTTCAGCATGATTTTGTCCCTTACATCTACCTCAATTTTTGATGGCAGTCCTTTATCCAATATCCTGACTTTTTATAATATTTATACATCGTCTTTCTATTAGGAGGTTCCTTCCCTCTTATTTATCGGTGGCCTCAGAAAGAGTACGACTCCTTATCTAGGAAGTTAACACTGCAGTCTTAAGTTTATTTTTGTCTTTTTTTTTCAATATTTCTCCACATTTTTCCCAAACTGGTTGCTGTTGCCAATACCTGAGAAACTGTGTCCTTGCCATCCAAGTACAGTTTTTCTTACTTGTGCCTGAATTACAAGGGGGAGAAAGCTGCTACAAATTGGAAAGGGCCAATGATCTATTTTGATTTGTCCCTGGGTCTATCCTCATAAATTCAGAATATGCTTCAGTGAACTACTGATGAAAATCTAAAGGGGCTTCACCTAGCATCTCAGTGCAACAATGTGGCTTCTCCCAGATCACATTCTGCAGAAAGGCTTTAAGGACTGCCATCGGAAGTCCCTCACATTGGGATTCCAATGCATGAAGAACAGCCTGAGTTGTCAGAGGAAAACAGTCAACTTCCTGACACACAGCACTCCCCGATGAATGGGAGACAGTTATCATTTTCTCTTCTATTGATTGAGAAAAGTCAGCCAGAGACAGAATTCCTAGCAGGAGCCAATTTACATCTTCATATATAGGGCTGTAGACTGAAAACATGCTGCAGAGTACTTCAGTAATCTTTTGTGGATCTTCCTGGAGCACTGGGAAAGAAGTTTTAAGATGGGTAATATCACCTAGGAAAATAACATACAGACTCTTACTATCTTGTCCTTCCCAGCAATCCTAGGTAACTGTTAAAAGGCATTACAGTTGTTGGATCTCCAAAGAGATAGGGCTGATTTTTTTTCATGTAAAAATGAAAAATAAGTTGTTTCGTATGGCACTTTAGTTTAAATTCTGCTTTGTCATTTGGTAGTCTGACTTTTTTCTCCTTTGCTTCCAAGTTACCAAGGTAACCAACAGCTACCCTGACACCTTTATTATAAAACAGTCTCATCCAAATTTTAATTTTTAAATATATTTTTTATTTTTCAATTACAGTTGACATACACTTTTATATTAGTTTCAGGTGTACAACATTGTGATTAGACATTTACATAACTTAAGAAGTGATCACCCCAAAAAATCTAGTACCCATTTGACATCGTACATAGTTATTACTATATTCTTTATGATGTACTTTATATCTCCATAACTACTATGTAAATACCAATTTGTGTTTCTTAATGCCTTCACCTTTTCATCCTACTCCCAACCCACCCCATCTGGCAACCATCAAAATGTTCTCTATCTATGAGTTTATTTCGGTTTTACTTGTTCGTTTATTTTGTTCTTTAGAGTCCATATATAAGTCAAATTATATAGCATTTGTCTTTCTCTATCTGACTTACTCCATTCAGCACAATACCCTTTAGTTCCATCTATGTTGTTGAATATGGCAAGATTTTATTCTTGTTATGGCTGTGTAATATTTCATTGTATATATGTACCACCTCTTCTTTATCTGTTTATCCCTTGACGGACACCCAAAATGCCTCCATATCTTGGCTACTGTAAATAATGCCACAATGATAATATGGATGCACGTGTCCCTTCAAAGTAGTATTGTGGGTTTCTTTGGATAAATACCTGGAAGTGGGATTACTGGGTCCTTTTTGTTATAGCCTTTGTTTTAAAGTCTCTTTTGTCTGGTATAAGTATTGCTATCCCAGCTTTTTTTTTTTCATTTTCGTTTTCATGAAATATCTTTTTTCATCCCTTTACTTTCAGTCTGTGTGTGTCTTTTGATCTAAAGTCTCTTGTAGGCAACATACGTAAAGTCTTGTTTGCTTATCCATTCAGACATACTATGTCCTTTGATTGGGACAC